>NC_134361.1:81779835-81894835 GCF_048569485.1 Anomaloglossus baeobatrachus
CGTGACGTTTGGAGACTGGATGGCACTGCATACGACCCCAAGAATACCATCCCTACAGTCAAGCATGGTGGTGGCAGCATCATGCTGTGGGGCTGTTTCTCAGTCAAGGGGCCTGGCCATCTGGTCCGCAACCATGGGAAGATGGATAGCACGGCCTACCTGGAGATTTTGGCCAAGAACCTCCGCTCCTCCATCAAGGATCTTAAGATGGGTCGTCATTTCATCTTCCAACAAGACAACGACCCAAAGCACACAGCCAAGAAAACCAAGGCCTGGTTCAAGAAGGAAAAAATCAAGGTGTTGCAGTGGCCTAGTCAGTCTCCTGACCTTAACCCGATTGAAAACTTGTGGAAGGAGCTCAAGATTAAAGTCCACATGAGACACCCAAAGAACCTAGATAACTTGGAGAAGATCTGCATGGAGGAGTGGGCCAAGATAACTCCAGAGACCTGTGCCGGCCTGATCAGGTCTTCTAAAAGACGATTATTAGCTGTAATTGCAAACAAGTGTTATTCCACAAAATATTAAACCTAGGGGTTGAATAATAATTGACCCACACTTTTATGTTGAAAATTTATTAAAATTTAACTGAGCAACATAACTTGTTGGTTTGTAAGATTAATGCATCTGTTAATAAATCCTGCTCTTGTCTTGTTTGAAGTTTGCAGGCTCTAACTTATTTGCATCTTATCAAACCTGCTAAATCTGCAGGGGGTTGAATACTACTTGTAGGCACTATATATTATATATATATATATATATATATATATATATATACACATATATATACACATATATATACACATATATATACACATACATACATACATACATACATACATACATACATACATACATACACACACATATATACATACACACACACACACACACACATATACACACACACGCACACACATATATACACACACACGCACGTGTAAACACTTTCTAGTGATCATCAGAAAGGTGATGAAGCCAAGAACACATTTTTTACACATACCAAACTAGCCTTCCTGGTAACCCACCCCACAGATCAATCTCAAAATCAACTCTATCTTGGATTCTTACCTACAGTCAGGCATTATTGATACTAAGGTACATACAGTCATATGAAAAAGTTTGGGCACCCCTATTAATGTTAACCTTTTTTCTTTATAACAATTTGGGTTTTTACAACAGCTATTTCAGTTTCATATATCTAATAACTGATGGACTGAGTAATATTTCTGGATTGAAATGAGGTTTATTGTACTAACAGAAAATGTGCCATCCGCATTTAAACAAAATTTGACCGGTGCTAAAGTATGGGCACCCTTATCAATTTCTTGATTTGAACACTCCTAACTACTTTTTACTGACTTACTAAAGAACTAAATTGGTTTTGTAACCTCATTGAGCTTTGAACTTCATATACAGGTTTATCCAATCATGAGAAAAGGTATTTAAGGTGGCCACTTGCAAGTTGTTCTCCTATTTGAATCTCCTATGAAGAGTGGCATCATGGGCTCCTCAAAACAACTCTCAAATGATCTGAAAACAAAGATTATTCAACATAGTTGTTCAGGGGAAGGATACAAAAAGTTGCCTCAGAGATTTAAACTGTTAGTTTCCACTGTGAGGAACATAGTAAGGAATGGAAGAACACAGGTACAGTTCTTGTTAAGCCCAGAAGTGGCAGGCCAAGAAAAATATCAGAAAGGCAGAGAAGAAGAATAGTGAGAACAGTCAAGGACAATCCACAGACCACCTCCAAAGACCTGCAGCATCATCTTGCTGCAGATGGTGTCAATGTGCATCGGTCAACAATACAGCGCACATTGCACAAGGAGAAGCTGTATGGAAGAGTGATGCGAAAGATGTAATTTCTTCAAGACCGCCACAAACAGTCGCCTGAGGTATGCAAAGGCACATTTGGACAAGCCAGTTACATTTTGGAAGAAGGTTCTGTGGACTGATGAAACAAAGATCGAGTTGTTTGGTCATACAAAAAGGCGTTATGCATGGAGGCAAAAAAAACACGGCATTCCAAGAAAAGCACTTGCTACCCACAGTAAAATTTGGTGGAGGTTCCATCATGCTTTGGGGCTGTGTGGCCAATGCCAGCACCGGGAATCTTGTTAAAGTTGAGGGTCGCATGGATTCAACTCAGTATCAGCAGATTCTTGACAATAATGTGCAAGAATCAGTGACAAAGTTGAAGTTACGCAGGGGATGGATATTTCAGCAAGACAATGATCCAAAACACCGCTCCAAAATCTACTCAGGAATTCATGCAGAGGGACAATTACAATGTTCTGGAATGGCCATCCCAGTCCCCAGACCTGAATATTATTGAAAATCTGTGGGATGATTTGAAGCGTGCTGTCCATGCTCGGCGACCATCAAACTTCACTGAACTGGAATTGTTTTGTAAACAGGAATGGTCAAATATACCTTCATCCAGGAACTCATTAAAAGCTACAGGAAGCGACTAGAGGCTGTTATTTTTGCAAAAAGAGGATCTACAAAATATTAATGTCCCTTTTATGTTGAGGTGCCCATACTTTTGCACTGGTCAAATTTTGTTTAAAAATGCGGATTGTACATTTTCTGTTAGAACAATAAACCTCATTTCAATCCAGAAATATTACTCAGTCCATCAGTTATTAGATATATGAAACTGAAATAGCTGTTGCAAAAACCCAAATTGTTAAAAATAAAAAAAGGTTAACCTTAATAGGGGTGCCCAAACTTTTTCATATGACTGTAAATGCGTCGGAAAAAAAAAAATGAATACTATTGTTCCAGCCTTTAATGTACTAGCCAAGATGCATAAAAGACTGGACAATCACCAGGAGTAGACCAATCATTGTTGCCACTTATTCTATGCTGTCCTCTATTGCCATCTAGTTGGCAGAGATTTTCACACCTATGATCAAAACTACAAGATCTTCTCTCCTTAACACTTTCTGAAAATGATCTGGGATTTGGGGAAAATACCCTAAAGTGCCCTATTAGCCACCTGAGATGTGGGAAGTTTGTATATATCAATTATTCATGTCAAAGGCCTCAAGTCGATAGCGAAATTACTCACTGACAATAGCTGTATTCAAGAGGTAAAAAAAAAATAAATCTGCTGGATCTCCATAACGCTCTTAGAGAGACTTTTTATTCCATGAAGTCTTTTACCTCTAAACTCAGGGTACACCTATGGAGCTCAATGTCGCCCCCTCCCCTAACTGCTACAGGTCACCCTTTGAAGACGAGTTTGTAAATTCTCACCAACTGTTTCAATCTCACTTCATCTGTTGGTGCCGCTATATAGATGACATTTTCTGTATATGGGGGTCCATTGGATTCCGAAATAGAGTTTCACAACTACTTGAAATATTATTGAATGTTCTCAGAGGAACAAAATTATAATCTTGTGATACCTTTTAATGGCAAACTAAAATAAAATAAAGTGATGTTACAAAGCAAGCTTTCGAGTTTGAATGTTCCCATTTCAAGTTTATGGTAGGATGAAATGCATTGAATTTTTCATCAAGTTTTAGAAGCTCTTGTTCAGATTCGTTCCAGATTATTAAGATGTCATCGATGAAACGGAAATAGGCCAATGGTTTGAGGTTGCAGGATGCTAAAAAGTCATTTTCCAGTTTAGCCATGAAAAGGTTGGCATACTGTAGTGCCATTTTGCTTCCCATAGCAGTTCCTGTGCGTTGTAAGTATAGCTCCTCGCCAAAAGAGAAACAGTTGTGTGTGAGGATGAATTTGGTGAGTCTTAATACAGACTCAGGACTGATCCAATTAGCTACAAGAAACATTTGGCAGGCGGTTAGTCCATCTTCATGTGGGATATTAGAGTATAAGGATTCCACATCCATGGTAGCCAAGATGGTACTCTCGGGTAGGGGACCTATTGTAGATAGCTTTTTTCAAAAGGTCAGTGGTGTCCTGTATATAGCTGGCTGTGCTTTTCACCAATGGCTTAAGGACATTTTCTACCCGCCCAGAGAGTTTTTCAGTGAGCGTTCCCACCCCTGAGATGATTGGCCTTCCTGGGTTACTTGGTTTATGAATCTTTGGTAGCATATAGAAAACTCCCATCCTTGGATTCTCACGTATTAGGTCCAGAAGGTTTGAGAAGTCTGAACCCAGACATCTGATGACTTTTTTTCCAACTCCCTCATATTTTGGGGTTGGGTCATCATCCAGTCTGGTGTAGTACTGTATATCCATCAGTTGTCTGTTTGATTTTTCACTTGTAACAACTACTTGAATAACATCTGGCTGAAATTTCAGCTTACCATGCACTTTGATTAACTCAATTCAATTTTCTTTACCCCCTGGTTATCAAGAGGGCCGGAGGCAAACTACATACCGATCTCTACATCAAAAAGTACTGGCAAAAAAACAATTTACTCAATTTTTCAAGCAGTCATCCACAAGCCACAAAGAAATCCATTCCCAAGTTACAATTCTTACAAGTAAATAAAAAAATTGTTAGCCAAATGAACACTAAAAATCAACAGGCTGGATGAAATGCACTCTAAATTTGAGGTTAAATTTGAAAAACAGTAGAACCCTAACTTTACACGACCATAAACTAAAGTTTGACCAGCGTGTTGCTTTAATTCATACCCATCACCCTTAGGCTTTTAGCATACATAAACTAATACGCAGCCACTGGTCAATTTTGAAGTCGAGGATACCCTAGAATTATGGAATTTCAGAATTTATTACTTCCCTGTTTCCATAATGCCTCCAACCTGAGCACCAAATTAGTGAGGGCCGACATTGGCAGAGCAAGCCACTAGACCTTCTCAATCTCATTTTGTTAGTCTGAAAAAGGGCACATTCCCATGCAATAATGTATCCAATGGGGACACGCTATACTACCCACACCCAGGTACTGGAATTCCAATTAAAGGGTTCTGTACGTGTGAATTCTCATTTATTATTTATACTATCAAGTTCCCCTGAGGCCTATCATATAACGGGGAAAACAACACACAATAGGTACGAGACAGAATCTCCTAACATAAAAGTCGACGATCCGCTTAGAACGACTTTCTCTCCACCTCCCCCTTCCATTTTCACACAACGGGTCATAAACAATCTCAACTTAGAGTCCAAGTTCTGTGACAGAATCCCCACATTTGAGAGGCATTAATCAAACCACACAGTTCAAAAGAAGAGAGGTATTTTGCATACTTACCTTGCAGACCGTAGAATCGAAGGGTCTGAACAGAGAGATTGATGTTGGCAGCTTTATTTAAACATTAAATGTACCTACTCAGCAATTTTTCCCAGATACTAATTTTTGGCAAAAGCCAGAAAGTAATGGCGGAATAGTGTTTCTTCATTGAAGGCTTATCACATTGTGATGAGGAGCGCCATTCCAAATTTCGCCCCACGCAGCAGAAAACCTAGAATCCGCACTGCCTGGATTCACTACTTACTGTGAGCTGCCTCTCATCTGGGTATCAGATTTGGACAGAATGAGGAGAGCTTACCACTCAGGTCCTGATTGACAGCGCAAACAGATGTGTATTGTTATGGCAAACACATCGCAGCACTCGTCAATTAAATGGGCTACTGCTCCAAAACATTGGCTGGATTCGTGGAGACTGCTCTGGACGTGTGTGCCCCAACATGCTGTCAATCATTAAAAGGCAATTCTCTGCACCATCAAGAGAACTGGGACATGCTCTTCTCATACCGCCCAGAAGAGGCGCGGTTCAGACATAATAGGAGGTAGTGCGGGCATATTAAAGAATTACATGACCCACATCGAGCAGAAAAAAAAAAACAAGCAATGAAAATATATTACAAAAAGTGATTGTTATGTGGAGTTAGTACGTATGAAAGAAGTTGTTACCCTGATTGCTTGTAATCAGTATATCGACCTCACAGGATTACTCATGGGTAGGCGATATCTAGAGATTTAGCCAAGCAAAGGGATACTTCTACCAAGGTTTTTTTTTTGTTATTAAAAGGGAACCTGTCAGGTTGCATATGTCTTGTAACCTACAAGCAGGGTGATGTGTGGCCTAAAAACTCCTTCCTACCCATCCCTGTGTTGTAATATTGTGTAAAATTAATGTATATATAAAAAAAAACAAAAAAAAAAACAAAAACGTACACGTTCCCTATGTAAATAAGCAGAGGGTTTAGTCCCAAGGCCGTCACTTCACCCAGTATAGTTTGCCTTCTTTCCGTGGTGTCACACCCCTGTGGGCGGGATACCGTGGATTGACATGAGTGACGTCACTGTCAGCTCCTGGAGATCCCGCGCTTCTCCTTCGGACAGCCTTCTTATCCGGGTGTTTACTTGCCAGCATTAGATGCGTATGGTCACAAGTGCAGGAGCCTTCAGATCATGCGCAGTGCGCTTGAGAAGCCTACAAGTGTACACCCGGATAAGAAGGCTGCGCGAATGAGAAGCGCGGGATCTCCAGGAGCTGACTGACATCGCTCATGTAAATCCACGATAAACACACACACACACACACACAAAGAAGGCAAACTAGACGGGGCGGGGCGACGCCCAGGGAACTAGACCCACTACTCATTTACATAGGGAACACGTAAGTTGTAAAACTTTTATAAAATTCATTTTACACAATATTACAAACACAGGGATGGGTAGGAAGGGGTTTCTAGGCCACACATGACCCTGCTTGTAGGTTAGAGCGGATAAAGGACCTGACAGGTTCCCTTTAAGAATAAGCGATACTTAGATTTATTGATCAAGAGAATATTTTAACAAATTGATCTAGATTACCTTTAAGCTCATATTGGACTACATTCTATTACCCCAAGTGGAGATCCATTGGTAAAGCATCGCTACCTCTGAAAAACACAGTCTCTCCACATCATTTACTGCAACTGATTGCAAGGGGGTCAAAAAAAAGCAAAGTTCCCACCACCACATTCCCAGCTGTTTAAAGGGAATCTTTTTTTGCTACCTAATCTGAGAGCAGAATAATGTAGGGGCAGAGACCCCAATTCCAACAATGTGTCACTTACTAGGCTGATTAGTGTAGTTTTGATAAAATAATCACTGTTTAACCAGCAGTAGATTATCATTAGAGGACTACTTGTTGTGCTGCCATGTAGTCCAGCATATTCATGAGCTCTGTATAACTGCTAGATCTGCAGCAGAGAAAACATTGATTTTATCAAAATTACAGCAAGCAGCTCAGTAAGTGACACATCGCTGGAATCAGGGTCTCTGTCTCTACATTATGCTGCTCTCAGATTGGGGAGCAAAAACCTGGTGACAGATTCCCTCTAAATGGGTGCAACAGTAAAACAATTAAATAGATTAAAATATATGGATACAAAGCCAATTAATTTGAGTCTTTGATTGCATCAAGTCAGATGTCAAAAGTCAAATGTAGACAGCATTTTAAAGGGCAACAAAGTGCAGAGAAGAGTCCGCTCAGCTACAGAAATGTGCAATTTGAGTAAAATACAGGTAGCCATCAAAAAAAAAATATATATATATTTGACTCTTACGTATAAAGGTTTAAAAGCTTTTTGCATTGAATGCCTCAAAAAACAAATAAAATAAAAATAAATAAAATATTGCTGAACATGTCTTAAGGCAGTAATCATTTGCATTTTTTTTTTACAGTTCCTTCTCGGTCTTGATACACTGACTTTTCAGTGTCAACATTTTTCAAAATGGTACATGTATTGGTCAAAGAGGGTTTTTTTGTATTTTATTGCAAATAAAGGATTTTTTTAGGGTTTGTGTTTCTTTCTAGTTAAAGATTAATGATGAGGGGTGTCAGACACCTCCCATTACTAATCTAGGGCTTAGTGGCAGCTGTGTGCTTTTATTAACCCCTCATTACCCTGACTGCTACCACACCAGGGCAAATAGAGAAGAACCAGGTAAAGTGCTGGGCTTGTCGTATTTAATGGATGCAACAATCCTGGGCAGCTGCAAGTTGCCATTTTTAGGCTGGGGGGAGGCGGTCCAATAAGCATGGGTCTCCTCAGTCTAGGATTACCAGCCACCAGCTGTCGGGCTGGGTATCAAAATTAGGGGGACCGGATGTCAATTTTAAAAAATTATTTAAATAATAAAAAAAAAAAACCCACATACAGTTCCTCCTAGTTTGATACACAGCCAAGATAAGCGCACAGCTGAGGGCTGCAGCCGTATGCTCTGTGCTGGGTATCATAATATGAGTGTACCCTACACCAAATATTTTAATTTATTTTTACTCTATGATAGACCCGCAAACCAAGCCTGTGACTGGAAGCGTCAGACATGCTGTCACTGAGGGTGGGGGAGTATTTGACTGCAACCAATCACAGATGTCAGTGGGTGAGGGAAGCAGTGAATATGCATGAGCCTAGTGTGCGGCCCCAGAACTGAATGGGTGGCCACAGGAGCAGTGTACAGCTGCGAGGGAGCCTCGGTAAGTACAGGGTTCCTGCTCCTATCCCTTCTGCCACCATGTTTAAACACCGGATTCTGGTCTCCATAGACTTTTATAGACCAGTCCGAAACCAGATTTTAAAAACCAGACAATAGGGGTCCGCCCATCATGAATTATGAGCTGTTTTAAGCCTTCTACATACTTTCTTCTTACCAAAGTAGTCCAAAGTATTTTCCAGAACTGGGTGGCTTCTTTAGATGTTATTTGTTTGTTTTTTTTTGCAAAGTCTAATCTGGCCTTCCTATTTTTAAAGACTGATTAATTGTTTACACCTTGTAGTGAACCCTCTGTATTTGCTCTCATCATGAGGTCTTCTCTTTATGGTAGAGAGATACTGAAGCACGTTCTTTCTCTTGGCTGGATGTTGTGAAGGGATTTTCTTCACCATGGAAAGGATCCTGAGATCATCCACCACTGTTGTCGTCTGTGGATGTCCAGTCCAGTCTTTGTGAATTTCCAAGCTCCCCAGTTCGCTTTTTTTTCCCCCAGAATGTACCAAAGTGTTGATTTTGCCCCTAATAATATTTCTGGGTTTGTGTTTTTTTCCCCCAGCCTAACGATGGTCTGTTTCTCTTCCACTGAGTGTTCATTTAACCCCATGTTGTAGGTTTACAGCAACAGATTGCAAATGCCACACCTGGAATCAGCTCCAGACCTTTTACTTGCTTAACTGACGATGGATTAAATAGGGAATAGTCCACGCCACCTATTAAGGAGCTTTTGAGATACATGTCCAGTGACAAAAAGGTAGCTACATGTTAAAGAGCTGTAATTCCTAAACCCTTACTCAAATTAGGATATGAATGCTCTCAAATTAAGGCTGAAAGTCGGTACTTTAAACCCATATTGGATTATAGAACTGCATCTGGAATATGTTTTGGTAATCAACTAAAATACCAAAACTTACTTCCGGCTCCTGCGCTGATCATGTAGGACACAGGACGCCTGAGCTCTGTCATTCCCTGCAGCTCTGACATATATACCGGACAACCCACCAGCCTCCCCCGCTCCATTCCACCGGTGAGTGAAGTTGCTACATGCAGGGAAGTTCATGGGGAGCCGTGGAGATAATCACTTGAAACAGCACAGTGAACTTCGCTCTCCCCCTCCCTCTCAAGATCTGGCAGCGTGATAAAGATGGCGCCGGAGCCTTCCCTGCACTAACATCAGATCTGTACACAGAGAGCAGGACGCAGCTTACCTTGCACTCACTCCCCCAGCACTAAACAGTTAACCGGCAGCAGAATAATAAATCTCCTGGAGTCCTGATAAGATATCGGCAGCAAACAACGCTACTGACAAGTTCTGCAAAGAGCAGAGTTAAAAAGCAGGGAATCCCTGGGCCCTTCCCCCATCCTGCCCAGACCTGTGCATAAGCAGGTGCTGAATCTCTAGGCATACAGAATCAGCGCAAAGCTCTGGAGAAAGTGAAAGAAGCTGAAGGAGGGAAGTTTAAACATACATCCCTGCAAAGTTACAGGACAGTGAGAATTCATATAACTCTGGCAGGGGGGTGAAAGGGGTGAAAGTGAGAATAAACAAAAGGGGGAGCAGAATCAAGATTTGTCTGACAACCCACACTAAATCAGTGTCAAAACTTACGTCCCTTCACTCACTATTTGATGGAAAGATACCTGCTGCGCAGCAGCTCCAAAACACAAAATCCTCATACATCCAGCGTACAGTGTGAAAAAAAGATTGTGACTGCCCATACAGAATTAAGTGTCCCTCGGTCACCTGAAAATACTCATCAGATGGAGATGGAGGATTCCCAGGGGACCCCGGATGTATTCAAAACAATGGAGGGTATGGATTATAAGCGTCTGGCTGATGAAGTCGCCAATCGTTTGCTACCTGACATCTCCGCTACAATTAAAGCATCAATAGCAACAGCTCTCAGTGCCATACAGAACCAACTTGATGAGACGGTGGAACAGGTTGCGGCTATGGAAACCAGAATGTCGACGCTAGAGGAGGACTTCGGCTCTGACCACACTACAGTCATGCGTCTGGCCAGGGAGAATCTGATCCTGAGGGACCGTGTGGACGATCTGGAGAACCGCTCCAGAAGAAGCAATTTGCGCATTGTCGGCCTGCCTGAAACATACCCAGTTGGTGAGCTACGTACATTGTGTGAATCCACTATTCCTACAACCCTGGGAGTAGCAGGAAGGAGAAAAGTGGAAAGGGTGCACCGCATTGGTCCGCCAAGGAGAGGTGATGAGAGTGAAAATAACAGACGCCCAAGACAAGTCATAATGAAATACTTGGACTTCTCCGATAAACAGGAAATATTACAGGCATACAAGAAATTGAAACATCCCTTGGAGGTGAAAGGCTCACGCATCTTGCTCTTCGAGGATTTTTCTGCGGAGGTCACACGGCAGCGGAGGGCATTCTCATACATATGCTCTGACTTATTTAAGAGAAATATACGCTTCCAGTTAAAGTACCCGGCAACGTTGATTATCAGACATCAGGATGGATCCTACAATTCTTTCTCAAGTCCAAAGGAGGCAGAGGCCTTTATTGAGCGGATCAGCAGTCCTCGTGACCTCAGGAATTCTTCAGGACAAGGGCGCAACGACTCACCGAACCAGAGAGTGACCAAAGGGAGCTCTGTGAAGCTCGCTACAGCTTCCCCAAAGGACCGGAGACAGCAAAACAAGGAACTTAAGGGAACCTAAGACAAATAGACAAATGTCGGATGTGTAAAGTTCAAGGTGGGACACCTGTTTTTGATTTAGGTTGGAGAAGCCGCAGTGGAAAAAGTTTAAAGGGAACCTGTCATCAGAAATTTCGCCCAAAAGCTAAAAGATTCCCCCTCTGCAGCTCCTGGGCTGCATTCTAGGAAGGTCCCTGTTATTATTGTGCCCCATGTGAGACCAAAATAAAGCCTTTATAAAGTTCTACCTTTTTGTATGCAGCTTCTGTAAATTCGTCCCGGGGGCGGGCTCTCTGCCGTCCGTTATTCTGCCTCCTGGTCCTGTATGCCGCCCCCATCGCTCCTTTCCATATCTGATGCACCGCCCACTGCTCCAGCCATCCCCGTGCATGCCCAGTGCCAGTCTCACAGGACTGAGCACTGTGACTGCTGGTGACATGTGCGCAGGCAAGTGATTATGGACGGGGCTGTGACTGTTATCAGCAAGTACCCGGCCATAATCTCTTGAGCGCGCAAACCTCTCCAGCGTCACACTGTGCTCAGGATTTATGCTAGACTGTATGGGCTGCTTTCAGGGATGACGTCCCTTTGTCATGTGATAGTATTTCGAACACGCCCCTATCACATGACAAAGGGACGTCATCCCTGAAAGCAGCCCATACAGTCTAGCATAAATCCTGAGCACAGTGTGACGCTGGAGAGGTTTGCGCGCTCAAGAGATTATGGCCGGGTACTTGCTGATAACAGTCACAGCCCCGTCCATAATCACTTGCCTGCGCACATGTCACCAGCAGTCACAGTGCTCAGTCCTGTGAGACTGGCACTGGGCATGCACGGGGATGGCTGGAGCAGTGGGCGGTGCATCAGATATGGAAAGGAGCGATGGGGGCGGCATACAGGACCAGGAGGCAGAATAACGGACGGCAGAGAGCCCGCCCCCGGGACGAATTTACAGAAGCTGCATACAAAAAGGTAGAACTTTATAAAGGCTTTATTTTGGTCTCACATGGGGCACAATAATAACAGGGACCTTCCTAGAATGCAGCCCAGGAGCTGCAGAGGGGGAAGCTTTTAGCTTTTGGGCGAAATTTCTGATGACAGGTTCCCTTTAAGAAATCTGAGGCGGAGGAAAAGAAAGAGAACTTTTTTTTTTTTTTTTTTCCTTCTCTCTTTCTTTGTAGGTGGGGCAGTCCTTTATATTGGTTAAATGCTATATAAATATAAGGTTGACTGAGCTTGGAAAGTGATCAGAAAAAAGTGAAGTCTGAGTATTTTGGTATAGTTGGGGGGGGGAGGGGAGGGAGATGTTTGAAATGTTTGGGGATTTTGGATTCAAGTGAAGTAGCAAAGATTTTACACAGAGTTATTATTATTACTACTACTCTCATTATTGCAAGTGAGCACTATGTTCAATTGTCTAATTGGTTGAATTTTTTTTTGGCAAGGGAGGGCAGCAAAAACATGGTAAACGAAAGTCAGGATTTCCATTTATTACATGTGCTTTATGAGAATAGTCACCTGGAATGTTAAGGGGTTACGTTCCCCCCAAAAAAGAATTAAGATATTACGCCACCTTAATCGCCTCAAACCGGACATTGCACTCCTTCAGGAAACTCATCTGGAAGGTTCAGACATGCAGAGGATGGGGAAATTGTGGGTTGGAGGAGTCTATGGGTCATCTTCAGTTAAAAGGAAAGCAGGGGTTATTACATTAGTCAGTAGGAGATTACAACATCAAGTCCTGGAAACATATGCGGACACGGAAGGTAGGGTTCAGATGGTCTCAGTGGAGATACCTGGAGGAATTTATAAAATCTTTAATATTTATGCCCCGAACGAAAACAACAAATCATTCTTTCAACGACTTGAGGCCAAAATTTTAGAACATGCCCATTTTAATCTAATAATTGGGGGGGGATTTCAACTCGGTGGTATCTGTGCTAGAGGACAGGAAAAATGCTAAAGGCCCCCCAAATGTACCGCGTGGCCATGATAAAGTTATGCGTCCTCTGTTAAATGCCACGGCCTTATGGGATGCGTGGAGACTATTGCACCCTCAGGATAGGGAATTTACGCACTATTCACATGCTAATAGCTCCTGGTCTCGCATTGACTACTTCCTTATTTCAGGGAACCTGGTACGTGCGCTCCACTCAGCTACTATCCAGGATTTGGTGATTTCTGACCATGCCCCGGTGGTGCTAGACCTAGCAAACATTTATCCCAGAGGAACGGACTATCTGTGGAGATATCCTTCCTTCCTTAAAGATAACGAAGATTTTTCCTTGAAATTAAAGGAATGGTGGACGGAATTTATGGTACATAATGATCAACATAAAGACACACCTATGTTATTATGGGACACGGCGAAGGCAGTATTACGGGGCAGAACGATAGCACATGTTTCCTATTTGAAGAAAAAGGCTCATCTTAAATTTACTGAAACCTCCCATAAATTGAGGGAAGCATATACTTCTTTTCAAAAGCATCCTGATAGGGACCATAGAGATAGATGGGTAATAGCCCAAAGAGCTTTTAATGAGTGGGCGGAAAAACGGGAACAAATGGCTAGGTCAATGCAAGAAGCTACATTACATCGCTTTGGAAATAAAGCAGGGAAAATACTGGCCAACTTAGCGAAAAATAGGATTATAACTCAGGGACCCATGCAAATAAAAAATCAAAAGGGGGAGATACACAAAAACCCTAAGACAATAATTGAGACTTTAGGCACGTATTATAGAAACCTTTATTCGTCGGAAAAGCGAGACAAATTTCCCGATAATAATCTTTTATCTAAAGTGACACTACCTCGACTCACAGAAGAGCATCGCACTTTTCTGAATGCTAAAATTACGGGGGAAGAAGTATTGGGGACAATCAACTCCATGCATAATTATAAAGCCCCTGGCCCTGACGGATTTACGGGAGAATTCTATAAAACAGTAAAGGAAGAGATCTTACCTACATTACTAGAGCTGTATAATAGCATACTAGACGGTAATGCGTCTTTCCAAAATAATAACCGGGCATATATAAAATTGATCCCTAAACAGGGGAAGGACCCGAAGGATCCGGGTTCGTATAGGCCCATATCACTTATCAACCTAGATATGAAGATAATGTCAAAGATTATGGCAAATCGTCTAGCTATAATTCTTCCCCAACTGATTTCCCCAGCACAGGCCGGTTTCATTCAGAAAAGATCAGGGACACTAAATATTAGAAAAGTTCTTCTTGTCCTGGATAGGGTTAACCTTCAGCCTCTGAAAGGAGAATCTCCCGCTTTGCTTACAATAGATGCCGAGAAAGCCTTTGACAATATTGAGTGGTCATGGCTTTATAGAGTTCTAGATGAAATGCGTTTTTCGGGGTCATTTTATACCTACATTAGAGAAATTTACACAAATCCGAAGGCTCAAGTTTACATTCCAGGATATCTGTCAGCCCCTTTTCCGTTACTGAAAGGAACCAGACAGGGTTGCCCCCTTTCCCCATTACTTTTTAATCTGGCTCTGGAACCATTGGTACGATTGTTATCTACACATAGCACCTTCCAGGGTATTTCTGTAAATAATAGACAAATTCAGTCAGCTTTTTTTGCGGATGACATTTTGCTTTTCCTTTCGAATCCAGCTCAGCAGGTCCCCGAGATTTTACAAATTTTGCGAGAGTTTGGAGCGTACTCAGGCTTCAAGATTAATGCGTCAAAATGCGAGCTCCTATACCTGGGAGGGACAAATGTTCAAACACGGGAGCAGAACCCTTTTGGAGGAATTACAGTGGCTAAGTCATATATCACATACTTGGGAGTTAAAATAGGTAAGGTTCCGGCAACCCTTTATAGTCTAAACTATCCACCCCTTCTGAGCCAAATAGAGCAAGATCTTAAAAGATGGCACGACCTTCCATTGAACCTAATCGGTAGAGTCCACCTAATTAAGATGATGTCGATATCAAAATTAATGTATCATCTTCAAACACTTCCCCTGCTTCTCAAGCATAAAGATATTGTCCAGCTAAATAGAGCTTTTTCACACTTCATTTGGAGGGGGAAACGCCCTCGTATAGGGCTTAAGAAGTTGATGGCATCTAAGGTTCATGGAGGTCTGAGTTTGCCGAACATTCGGGGTTACAATATAGCCTGTTTGACTAGATATATATTGGATTGGATTAAAGGCTCTAGGCATTATTCAGCGTTAGAGCTTGAGAGAGACTATGCACAGCCTTGGGATCTGGTGGCGTTACTTCATACTAGGCAGGCTAATCTCCCAGTGAAAGTCAAGCACTCTTCCTTATTTAAAGACACGATTGCAGCGTGGAAGGCGTTGAGGAAAAATTACAAACTTCCCCATAAAATATCCAAATACTTGCCTATATGGGGGAATCCAGAGTTTGTGCAGGGGACAAGCAATAAGCTGTTTGAAGAGTGGAAGGTGAGGGGTATAAGGACTGTTGCTCATCTCCTGCACACCTCAGAGCCTAGATGGTTGAGTAGAGACGAAATTATAGCGCAGTATGGCCTGCGGCCTAACCAAGAAATCCAATATGACCAAGTGAGATATAGTATTATGACTCAGCTGCATGATGTGACCCAGGAGGTAGTATTTAACTCTTTTGATTGTCTGGTAAAGAACTCAATAACTTCATCATCTATCTCTTTTCTTTATGGAGCCATGCGTGATCTATTAACAGGACAGCACCCGGAAGGTTTATTTAAATCTTGGGAAAAACAATTTGAGGACCCGTCTATGGGGGTAAAAATTAGGGGAGGGTGGAATGCTCTTCGTAAATCAATTTTAAATGAGAATTGGCGAGAAACCCAATTTAGAATTATGCACAAGGCAATTTATGGTTTCAATCTCCCTCCATCAGCAACAAAGCCAGACAGGCTTACGTATTGCCCTAAGTGTAAGAGTAGTGGAACTGATCTCCTTCACGGGTTGTGGTCCTGCCCCCATTTGAGTCCATTATGGTCACAGATCAAAAGTTGTATACAAAAGGTGTGGGGTCTTGAAGTTCGGCTCTCACCTGGGTTCGCTATTTTTCACCATTGGGAGGAGGGGAACGATACCAAAGGGAAGATGACTACCCCACCCAGACTTATGCATGTGATACTTCTGGCAGCCAAGAGAGCGATACTAAAAAATTGGTTGGAGTCTAGGGTCCCCGCGATTGAAGAGATCTTGGGTCAGCTCATGCATCTTCTTGAAATAGAAGGATTGGATGCAGAGAGAAGGGCGGATAGAATACGACAGCACTTTACCAAATGGAAGAAATTCATACTGGCCTATTGTACTCGGGAGGAGATAGTCAGGATTATGTCACCTTTCAAAGACACAGTCTGGTATCATACTGAAAAATTGAAGGGTACATTGGATGGCTTGGAGGTGGGGGAGGAAAGGCTGAAAGCTGACTAAAAGGAGAGGGGGAAATAACCGATTTGAGTGGGACTTCTTTATTGTATGTCATTACCATGTTCACAAGGGTTCAATGGGGGGAATGATAAGAATGATGGGTTAAGGGGTCGCTGCTTTCCTTTGCTTTATCTTGCCATGTTACGGTTATTGATTTTAAAAATTGGTATGGAATTTGGGATGATCAAACATGACAATGTAATGTTGAATTTGCAATGCTGAATTCGCTTATGCCAGTGTTATGTTATTGAAAAATTTGAATAAAAATATAGTTAAAAAAAAAAATACCAAAACTTGTGTCACTGTCCAAATATTGCTGGACCTAACTGTGAATGTTATATATGTTAATAGTTAATACAAGTCAATAGAAATAAATATTTATTTCTGCTGTAGATAAAAGATAGAAGAAAACAGCAGAATAACTACCGTATAGAACACATGAATAGCAGAGACTGCAAAATTTGGTGTCAGAGTCAGGGATACTTTAATTTACAAACCAAATGCTGAAAAGCTGGACATTTTTGTGGGCTGAAGTGGGATGTAAATGAATATTGGACAGTGTAAAGTCTGGTATTTCCTGTGGAGTAGCAGCAGCCAAACATTAAATATATCATTAAACTATGGCTCCCTTGTTAGAATACATGGAGTAGGTTGCAGATAAAGATAGCATTCATGCCGACTAGGAAATCTTCAGTGGTCGGACATGTGACATCTTTAGTTTACCAACTTTTGGAGGATTCAAAAGTGTTTTACGCCATTTGCGAAATTTGGTGCTTTTTTAGACCATCTAGTCCAAGTTTACACCACCTAATATTTGGCTTACTTTAAAGGCAAAAATTTGTACCACATTTTTAGGTAATAGCATCATGTTTAGGTCATGCACCCTCATCAAACAAGGCACAAAAAGTGTCCATTTGTAAAACACAAAAGAAATATAGGAGTGCAAAAGGCAGCATTTTGGCATAAAATTGAAAAAGAAGTTTAAGGCATTTAATAGAATATCCTTCAGCACGGAAGACTTATGCTATGTGTGCCAGAATAAAGAACAGTCTTTCTAGATTACATTTATTTATGTACTTAATATGTTTTAAAAGTGTCTTGTTCCACAAGCAGGCATGACTTAAATTAGATACTATGTGCCAACGAACAAGCAGGTGGAGGAATCCTCCTAAATCCAGCTCACCATGTGCACTTGGAAGTCCTTTTAGATTGTGCACGGAAAATCTCCAGCCAAGAGGTTAGCATAAAAATTCAGGAATCCGGCTCAGCATCTTCATAAAAAAAAAAGCTAATTTTATCGATCAATTAAAATCCAATAAAACGAACAAGACGCGTTTCGGGGACACCCTTGTTCACAAATTCACAGGGATGCAGGGCCTACCTTCTTAGTTACCCAGAACCCCAGTGCCAACAAGAACCCAGGTAATCCCAGCTTTCCCCAACATTCCCCCATGCAATGGTGCTTGACTAGGGTGGGACCGATGGATGGCTGCCTAGAAGTGGAGCCAATCCAGTCCCCTATTTGACCAGGTGGGAGGGGCAGACTGTGGAGAATAGTCAGAACACAGGAAGACAGAAGTGAGAAGGAAGTCTGCAGTGAAAGTGAGCAGACACAGTTAGTTGAAAGTTGACAGTGGAAGTGTAAGGTGTGACAGAGCAACGTCTTGACTTGGGTTGACGATGACCTGGTACCCAGGAGAGGTGGTTGCCGGTGGAGTACAGTGGAGTGTTCCTGGAAATACGGGGTGCAGGACCCTAGAACAGGAGAGAGCTTCAAGTCGACCTGTTAACACCTACACAGCAGAGGGGACCATCAGGGACCTTGCTGACCCTAAAGAATCTGAAGACTCAGTAGCAAAGGGAGAGCCGGGGACAGGACAAGAGCCTCCAACCCCACAGGGTTCACGCTACTGTCAGGCGGACAGAAGTGGACAAACCACAGACCGGTGACCCCCAGTGTTCCATACCACGGGAACCCACTTACCAAAGAGACAGGTGCAGGGGAAGAAGGTACCAAAGAACCAGACTGGCACTGGGATAAAAAGGGACCCAGACGGCCTCGGGCAGCCAGTGAACACCCCAAAAGTGAGTAAACCAGTTGCACTGAATAACTGTCTGGACTACTCCTTCCGACGCCCAGTGCACCATACACCCGCTGGGGCAATACTCTACTTGCGGAGGGACTACCATACTAGCTGCCAATACCATCAGCCCCAGTAGAGACATTCTGCAGCAGTGGCTCCATATACATAGTCGCAACACCGCAAGTGGCGTCACGAATAAACTCTATTCACAAATCCCCTGTAAATATCCCCATTACAAAAAGGGCCTAGGGCACGAACCGGGTAACGGCCACCATCGTGACATTCCCAGGACGTACACTACCTGGAACCGAGTACCCCATATCCTTAAGTGCTACACCATGATTTCTGAAAAAGTGTTGGCACCCTTTAAATTGTTCCAGAAAAAAAGTATTTCTCCCTGAAAATTATTTTAATTGCACATGTTTATCTCCTTTGTGTGTATAGGAACAACACAAAAAAGGCAAATTGTGCAGAATTTACCACAAAACCCCCAAAATGGGCCAGACAAAATTGTTGCCACATTTCTAAAATTGTGGGTAAACAACTTTGTTTTAAGCATGCTTGTTCAAACTCACCTGTGACAAGTAACAGGTGTGGGCAATATGAAAATCACACCTGAAATAAAACAAATAAAATTTGAGAAGTTGACTCAGTTTTTGCATTGTGTTTCTGTGTGGGCCACACTAAGCATGGAGAACAAAAACAGAAAATGATAACTGTCTGAAGACTTGTGAATCCAAAATTGTTGAAAAATATAAAAAATATTTAAGGTTCATCTCCAGAGATCTTGATGTTCCGTTGTCCATGGTGTGCAACATAACAAGAAGTTTACAACCCATGGCACTGTAGCTAGTCTCCTTGGACATGAAAGGCAAAGAAAAATTGATGAAAGTTTGCAAAGCAGGATAGTCCAGATAGTGAATAAGCAGCTCTAATCAAGTTCTAAAGAAATTCAAGCTGTCTTGTAGGCTCACGGTGCATCAGGGTCAATGCCAACAATCCGTCCACATTTGAAGTGAAATTAAATGCTATAGCAGGAGACCCAGGAGTACCACACTGCTGACAAAGAGAAATAAAAAAAGCTAGACTGCAATTTGCCAAAATGTAGGCGAGTAACCCAAAATTCTCTTGGGAAAAAATCTTGTGGGCAGATGAGACCAAGATAGAGGTTTTTTTTAGCAAAGCACATCATTCTGCAGGTCACCGAAACCATGATTAGGTATACAAAGAAAAGAACAGTACCTACCGTCAACAATGGTGGAGATTCAAAGATGTTTTGGGGATGTTCTGCTGCTTCTGGCACTGGGTGTCTTGACTACGTCCAATGCATCATGAAATCTGAAGATTACCAAATGTTTTGGGGTCACAATGTAGTGTACAGTGTCAAAGCTAGGTTTGCATTCTAGGTCATGGGTCCTCCAGTAGGACAATGACCCCAAACACTTCAAGAAGCCCCCAGAAATGGATGGAAACAAAAGAGCTGGAGAGTTCTGAAATAGCAGTAATGAGTCTGGATCTAAAACCCATTTAACACCTGTGGAGCAATCTTAAAATTGCGGTTGGGAGAAGGCGCCCTACTCATATGAGAGACCTGGAGCAGTTTGCAGAAGAAGAGTGGTCCAAAATTCCAGTTGAAAAAAGGTGGAAGACGCTTATTGACAGTTCTAGGAAACAACTGATTGTAGTTACTTATTCCAAAGGGTACAAACCAAATATTAAATTAGAGGGTGCCAATTTTTTTCGACCCATTTTTGGAGTTTTGTATTTAATTATAATCAAATGTATCCAAATACACAAGAAAAAAAAAAAACTTGTATATAACAGAAGGTGTAATTCCATTAATTTTCTGGGAAAAACACTTCATTTTCCAGAATAATATCAAGGGTGCCAACACTTTCAGCTGTGACTGTATAGTCATTTAGTTTGGGTCAGGAGACCAGCCACTGGTCTGTATAGTGCAATCTGTACAAGGCCCATGAATATGGGATGTGTGAAACCAGCCTAATAGATTATACTGAAATATAGTATTGCTAGTGCTACAGACTAGCATCCATTATAAGTAGGTATTGCACAAAATAGCATCAAAACATTTGATGTTGTGAATTGATAAGACATCTGACACCCATTTTCCCCAAGTGATTTGATGCTGTAAGAAACATTGACTATACACATGTGCAGAGGTTAAACAATCACTGTTGCAGGGGTTGCAACTGTGAAAAATGGGTCTGGGGGTGGAGGCGGCCTGCCAACCTCTACGCCTGCTTCAGCTGGATGTGAATCTGAGGGCGCACATCCAGCTGAAATGCATTGCGGCACAGAGACCTGGGTGTCCCTGCAGTGTAAATTGCGGGGTTACAGCAGGCAGCAGCCAGCTTCTGGAGCAAATGTGACGCCCCTGGACTACTCAGGTCACAAGGTACTGCACGTTCTCTCTCTTTAGTGCAGTATTCAAATCCCTCATGGTTCTGGATCCCCATCTTGCAGTACTGCCTCCAACAGCAAATCAAATCCTAGATACACCTTGCACCACACCCACCAGGCACACCAGTGGTCGGCTGAAGTGGAAAAGGGCCGCCCACCTAGGGGTCAGGCAGGGGAGGTGGAAGGTGTTAGGACAGAACAGCAGTAGCTCCCAGTGAGTGAGGACCTGGGAGTAGCAGCTCCCCAGAATAGAAGTAGCCCTCGAGCTGAGAGGAGCTCTGAGGAAGCTGGGAGTAGTGGCTCCCAGGGGAAGCAGACTAGGTTGCAGATGGTGGTCTGGGCCTAGAGGAGTCGGACCCCCGGTCGCAGGGGATTGAGGCTAGGTGCCTGGGACCTGTCAAAGAGGACGGTCAGCAGCCTGGCACTATCATCGGTCCGGGACCTAAAGCACGGCGGGGTACACGGACCCTAGGTCGGGGAGAAGCTTCAGGCAACCCGGCAATTTACCTGAGGAGAACAGGGCTTTTATGGACTGTTCCCACAAGCTCAGAGATCGGGGCACAAGCGCAACGAGGGGGATAGGGCTTTCCACACAAGCGGCCCACTGAAATCCCAAGCGTGAGCCCCTGAGAGCAGGCTCCTTCACTTAGCCACAGTGGGGAGCGGGGCTTGGCAAGTTTCAAGCTACCGGGCCACTACGGAGAACTCAAACTTTGTGCCAGGAGGCAGGTCACAGATTATCAGGCAGTGCTGCAGGGGACAGGACCCGGACGAGCTCCCCTCAAGCGACAGCGGCAGTCAGAGACTTTGTTTACCAAGTTGTCAGCATCTGCTTATTGACTGAGTGAATACCTGAGTGACCCCTGCATCCCACAGAGTCCCGGGGCCAACCCCTACCCATGGAGGGCAATGACACCTTGCTGCCCCACTCCATCACGCCGCTGCACAGTCTCTCACCGCTGGGGCTGATGGGAATGGCAGCCTGGATGATGGGCCCTCCACAAGTAGGGCCGGGGCCCCAGGGAGTAGGTGATTGAGTTAGGCCCAAAAAGAAAGTAGGTCACACAAGGGATTGCAGTGTAACTGGCTTCTTTACTCTCAGCAGTTTGATGTCTGGTACCCGGAGGAAAGCTAGTCCTCACCACTGGTTCCTTTAGTCCCAGTGCCGGTTTGGTGACCTGGTGGCTTCTTTCCCCTGCACCCTTCTCTAGTTGGTGGGTCCTCGTGACTTGAAGTCCAATTGGTGGGCAGTTTGAACCCTGTAGGGTCTGTGTTCTGTTCAGGTCCCTGGTTCTCCCGTCACTGCTGGTGCCCCCGGACTTTACGGTCAGTGAGGTCCTGGATGATCCCCTCACTGTGCAGATTTTATCAGGTCTGCCTGGAGCGTTTGCCTGACCTATGGATCTGTACCCAGTCAGTGCTATAATTCCAAGAGTACTCCACCATACTCCTTCGGCAAACACACGCCTGCATCCGACAGGTCACGGTTACACACTCCCGGCAGTACAGGTATGTCCGTCTCCTCTCACTTCCACTTGCCGACTCCTCCTCCCTGGTTGTCGTCTACTGGACTGGATTGGCTCCATCCCTAAGTGGCCATCAATTGGGTCCAACCCTAGTCTGTCACCAGTCCTTGGGGAAGGGAAAAACAGGGATCATATATGTGTTTTGGCGTTTCCGACACTGGTCTTCTGGGTTCCTGGGGGTAGGCCCTGTATCTTTGACAGGATGTAGTACCTTGTAGCTCCTGATCGCTTCAGGGGTGCTACAAATACTGGAAGTACAGAAGAAAAAAAAACCTTACTTAAAAATGCCAAAAGTCATGTACCATTAAAAAAAAAAAAAAAAAAAAAAACACCATTTTTATATGCAAAATTAAGAAATCTATCATGTCATCAAGCACAGCAACAACAAAAAAGAAAATAAAAAATGGATGCAGCTATACACCAGGATGGGGGACAAATATACAAGAATGGGATGGGAAAGCTGGGTGCTGAGCGAAAGAGGCTCTTTCCCTCAGCACCCAGCTTTCCCATGTTCCGTTATACATCTGTGTCATTATCCTGTACCCAAAAGGAGGGGGGGGGGGGGTCCAAATTTTACATCGGGGCCCATCGAAGTCTAGTTATGCCACTGGGCATGTGCTTACAAACATACACAGTATAAATAATACAAATAACCAGTGCACAGGATCCTCGATTGTTTAGGTCACTGCTAAATCTAAACTTTGCAGAAGGGCATTTATCCATATGGATTACAGAACTCCACCTTCAGCTTTTACTGTAGGGTGGACCAACAAATCCTTTAGTCTCACATGTAATCGTCATGCATGCTTAGCAATAAAGACAGGTTGTGTGTTTTAGTGTCCGTATCCCCATAAATACTAGCAGATAATAAAGGTTAGGGAGTGTGACACAGTGCGCACCTTCTGATCACCCTTCCTATAAACTATTCACATATATTCATTTCACCGCCCCTATTGACACAGTAATAGGATCTCCAGAGTCGCTGTTTTTCTTGTGTAGACCTTTAACCTCCTCCAGGCTGTATGTCAGGAAGTGGATGTTATGGTCCTAGATGTCTGCTGATAAACCGCGTTAACCTCATGCTGAGAACTAAGCAATAAATGTCCCATCGCCCAGATAACTGTCCACCTAAGGGCTGGTTCACACTTAGCGATGCAGCAGCGATCCGACCAGCGATCTGACCTGGTCAGGATCGCTGCTGCATCGCTACATGGTCGCTGGTGAGCTGTCAAACAGGCAGATCTCACCAGCGACCAGTGAACAGCCCCCAGCCAGCAGCGACGTGCAAGCGACGCTGCGCTTGCACGGAGCCGCTGTCTGGAAGCTGCGGAGACTGGTAACTAAGGTAAACATCGGGTATGGTTACCCGATGTTTACATTAGTTACCAGTGTGAGCAGGGAGCAGGGAGCCGCGCACACTGAGCGCTGGCTCCTTGCTCTCCTAGCTACAGTACACATCGGGTTAATTAACCCGATGTGTAATGCAGCTACATGTGCAGAGAGCAGGGAGCCGCGCACACTGCTTAGCGCTGGCTCCTTGCTCTCCTAGCTGCTGTACACATCGGGTTAATTAACCCGATGTGTACAGCAGCTACATGTGCAGAGAGCCGGAGCCGGCAGCACAGGCAGCGTGAGAGCTGCAGAGGCTGGTAACTAAGGTAAATATCGGGTAACCACCTTGGTTACCCGATGTTTATCTTGGATACAGCTTACCTCAGCTGTCAGACGCCGGCTCCTGCTCCCTGCTCGCTTCATTTGTCGCTCTCTTGCTGTCACACACAGCGATCTGTGTGTCACAGCAGGAGAGCGGCTTTGAAGAAAACGAACCAGGGCTGTGTGTAACGAGCAGCGATCTCGCAGCAGGGGCCAGATCGCTGCTCATTGTCACACACAGCGAGATCGCTAATGAGGTCACTGCTGCGTCACAAAAAGCGTGACTCAGCAGCGATCTCGGCAGTGAGCTCGCTATGTGTGAAGCACCCCTAAACGGTCACTTCAGCCCCACACAGACTGCAGCATTTGGCTTGTCTCTACAGCCATGGAGGAAAAAAAAGTGTTGGCACCCTTGAAATTCTTTCAGAAAATATAGTATCTTTCCCAGAAAATTACATTTTGTTATACACATTTATTTCCTGTGTCGATTAGATTAAAGCAAAAAAAAGCTAAAATTGACATAATTTTCACACAAAACCCCAAAACGTTGTCAGACAAAATTCTTGGCACCCTCAACTTAATATTTGGTTGCACGTTCTTTGGAATAAATTACTGAAATCAATTGCTTCCTATAACCATCAAAGAATTTCTTACATCTCTCAACTGGAATTTTGGACTCTTCTTTTGCAAACTGCTCCAGGTCTCATATTTGAAGGCATCTTCTTCCAAAAGCAATTTTAAGATCTCTCCACAGGTGGTCAAAGGGATTTAGATCCGGACTGATTGTTGCCTCTTCAGACTTTCCAGTACTTTGTTGCCATCCATTTCTGGGGCTTGTTGAAGTTTGTTTGGGATCATTCTCCTGCTGAATGACACATTACCTAGGACGCAAACCTAATTTTCTGACATTGGGTACCGAAATTATTTGGTAATCTTCAGGTTTCATGATGTCTTCTACACAGTCAAGGCACCCAGTGTCAGAGGCAGCAAAACAACCATAAAACATCTTTGAACCTCCACCATATTTGACTGTAGGTACTGTGTTCTTTTCTTTGTAGGCCTCATTCCATTTCCAGTAAACAGTAGAATGAAGTGGTTTTCCAAAAATGCTGGAAAGCTTACTGGTAGCGGCCGCAGCTTATAAAAAGGGACAAATCTGGTGACCGGTTTCCTTTAAATTCACAACTCATAACAGAAAAAAAACAGTTATTCCAGCATCACGTCTCATAAATAAAACTTATTTTGTCGTATTAAAAACCAACAAACATGTTGGTAGGACATCCAAGAACTTTTAAAATCCGCGTCTTACTCGTTTCAAACTCCTGTAGTGGTTCTTAATCATAGACAATCCTTTAGCCCTCAGTACTCTTGGTATCTTAATTTTGTATTGTCTCATATTGTCTGTACATGTCCCCTCAGAATTGTAAAGCGCTGCGAAATATCTTCTGTGGGTGAGCTGACATTTTTTATTTTTCGCAGCTCATCAGTATACACTGCAGAAATTTTACACAGTATGCAAAATCTTAAAATCTCATGCACAATACAGGCGGATTTTAACCATCAGAAAATCCACTGTTTTCACTCGTTAGGAATTTAAAGGGGTATTCCCATCTCCAAGATCCTATCTCAATATGTAGTAGGTGTAATAATAATATTAGCAAATAGCTCCAATTAGAATTGTAGTCTAGTTTTCCTTATAAACTATGTCACTTATCTCATGTGCAGGCATGGCAAGAGCTTCAGTATCCATGGTTATGACCACTAGCAACCAACTGTCCCTATATGCGTGGTCGTACCCTTAAATACCTAAGCTACTGCAATGCCCTGCACATAAGGTAAGTGACATAGCTTATCAGAAGAACTATATTACATTTCTAATTTGAGATATTTGCTAATTTTCTTATTGTTGCATCTACTACATATTGGGATAGGATCTTGCAGATGGGAATACAACTTTAACCTTAAATGAAATGTACCAGAAGAGATTTTTCTACATTAGGTTTGAAATAATTTTGCATAAAAATAGCAGGACCTAAATTAGGGGAGATATTTCAAAATCATTAAAAGAAATCTGGATGTACACACAGTCATGGAAAGATGTTCATTTCACATACTAAAAAAAAACGCAAAAATGTGATCATAAAAAAAAAAACTCCAGACAAGTAAAATAAAGCACTAGACAGTGAGTGGATATAACTCGACTAATTATTGCTATGATCTATTGATAGATGGTGGAACATATGAGAACTGCAAGGTGTATATTCAGTCTTCCCACGGAATGTAAAAAAAAAAACAAAAAAAAAAACAAACACATCTCTGCCAAACTGGTTACAAAGTGGCATAAGGATAACAGCCCTTGGAGTGGCCATCACAAGTCCCTGATCTCAATCCTATGTGGTTATCATTTTTTTTCCCTCTTCTATACTTTTAGGAGGAGAAGGCCAAGTGGAAATGATGTTGCAAACATACCGTATGTAACTCCGATCTTACCAGATCTGTTCAACTAAATATGGGCAGTAACCACTACAGATAATACAGATCCACATTAATATATAGGCTTAATTACATTAGTAAATGCGGTTGCAAAGTTAGAATGAATTTCCAAATTTTACAGCTGGCTTTTTCTCCTACTATGGATTTGGCTCCACATGTGATGAGTTTTTGATGTTGCAGAATTTTTTCATCTTATGTAAATTAGGTTACTTGCAGTTTTTACATGTGTTTTTATCACGTGTTTGACACTGTGGTTTTTGTCTCTTTTTGGCATGTCATGATTTAAATAAGGTCAGTCTGTTTTTGGCATTTATAGAACATTAATGATACACTTATGTGTAGATGACATACATTTTTTATTTGTTTCCACATGTATTGCATAGAGAAAAAACGCACAAGTTAAAAAAAAAAAAAAAAAACGCTGAAAATTGACAAGCTCATTCTTTCAAGAATGCTGGTGTGTAATATTAGATATAGATCTATCTATCAGGAATCTCAGTCCTTCTTGGGACTGTGAAGACAGCGTTTTATTAGCATGGATTTGCAAAAACCATGCTAAAAAAAACCCAAAAAAAACCGCAAAAATGCCTTGTGTGAACAGTCTTAGACTTACCACTAATTCATTTTCTGGGAATTCTCCACGACAACCGCAGGAGGTTGACTACCCACACTAATAGGGTCAGGGATGTTATCCCAGTGCAGTGCGATATACGCAGAGGCTGACAATGGAGGAGATGGTGAGATTAACCCCTTACTCTCCTCCGCAGTGCCCGCCCTCAGCTTCACAGCTGTGACCCGATCATAAGATCGGGTCAGTTGCATAACGCTCGGCTCACACTAGCAGCAGATCCTGAGCCAAGGGTCATTAGCATATCGCATCTGATGTTCTCGCATCAGATGCCATATGCACTCTGTCGCCCACCTGCAGTGGTCGCCCCAGGGACACCTCTCCATCTTCGGGGACGCCACAGGGTCTTCACCTTGGATATACCTGGCTACAGGTATGTCAGGTCTATTTATATAGGAGTCGTGACGCCACTCACGGTTTGCGGTCAGGGTTATGGGTGACCTCCACTGCAGGTTTAAAGAGCGTTTGGGGCTGATGGGGTCTGCAGTCGGATGGTGTGGCCTCCCGTGAGTGAGGCTGGCCCCAGGGGCTCGGGTGTGTGGAACAACAGGTCCCAGAATAACTCAGTCGCAGTCCAGGAAGTCTTTCAACTTGTTTACTAACTTTCAAATGTTTTTGTGAGGTAACCCGGGCGATGCTGAGCTAAACCAGGAGGAACCAGGTATCCTTTAGGCCGGTCTAAGGGTAACCGTTCACTCGCCTTCCTAGCACTTCTTGTTTCGGATAACCCCTGACTTGAAGTACCGTGGGATTCATCCAGGGAAGTCGCTACTGCCTTTTCTCCCCTTTTCGGCCCGTTAGCCGGCAGCGTGGACCAAGGCAGATGGCTCCAGGCTCGATCCTCCTTATGGGCCCCCTCATTGCTGCTGAGGCTCGGACTCTAGTTGGATGGTGTGGGACTTGTGGTTCCCCCCACCGGCATGTTTAGCAGATCAGGAATTGGACGTCTACTCTAGGGACCTGTTCCCAGTGCGTGCCTAGCCACCAGGAGTCTCCGTACTCGACCAGCTGACTTCCTCAGCGTCTTACTGACTGACTTGCTGGTAACCGTTCTCCCCCGCTAACGGCTACTACACGTGCAGGGTCTGACTAGCGTGTCAGCGCGCATCTCTCCTCCAGCAACCCTCCTTTTGTGCCTTCTGCTACCAGACTGACTAACTCCTCCTACTTTCCTTACAGCCACTGCCACCTTAGCTCCCAGCCCCTCCCCTACACTCCTAGATGAGATGTGGAGGAAAGCCCCCTCTTGGGTCTGCCGAAGGGTCCCCTCTAAGGTGTGAGAGACCTGGTTGCTGTGTGTGTGCGTACACACCCTATTTCGGCCTTTGGAATTACCTGAAAGCACTGTCCCAGCATGGGTGCAGTACTCTGTGGTGCCTGACCAGGTGAGGGGCGCCACAACTCCAGCCTAAACCATATATACTGGAACTCATTCATATAGACTGTGATGCTATTGTCAGCCTCAGATTCTTTGAAAAATACATATCTGATTTTCTTATAGAATTAGTCACAATATTGTAACACATTCATTCTCTCCTGGAAGGATCATGTGTTCCAGAAAACAATACTTTATTTTATGAGACATGAAAGGGGTATTTTGTAATAATAAGTAACAAAAAGGAAGCACACCCAAAGCAAAGTCCGGAAATGCAACACTTGATACCTAACCGTGCAACTGTGGAAATATGAGACGTATAACTTCTTACAGAATAAGAGAAATGAGGCTGGGGAAATATTTATATAATTTTCATTGAACTTGGTACAAGATTACACCAAACAAGACATCGTTAGTACAGCCTAACGACCAGTGAGGAGGTTATAAATAGGGGTGGGATTCAGCTGGTTCTGTACGGTTCGGGCAATCCGGTTGTTAAAATAGCAGCCGGTTCCCCAAACCAGCAAGAAACTGCTCCGACGATCTGGTTCACTGTATTCACTTCTGTTAGTGTCTTAAAGACACTAAGGCTAGTTTCACACTTGCGTTGAACGGCATCCGTTGCACTGCGTTGTGTGACGGATGCAACGGATGTGTTGCATATAGTGGCACAACGGATGCAACGGATGCTGCAAAACAACGGAATCCGTTTTGTTGGGTTTTTTTTTTAACACAGTTTTATCGGCGGCAGACTATTGTGAACGATCAGCTGATCGCTCACAGTAGCCGGCCGCCGGGTGATCAGCTGATCGCTCCCAGCGCCAGGTGATCAGCTGATAGCTCGGCCGCCGAGAATGTGTGCGGGGGGGCGGAGTGCGGAGTGGGTGGAGCCATGGCGCTGAGGACAGGTGTGTGTGCGCATATATATATATATATATATATATATATATATATATATATATATATATATATATATATATATATATATATATATATATATATATATATATATATATATATATATATATATATATATATATATATATATATATATATATATATATATATATATATATATATATATATATATATATATATATATATATATATATATATATATATATATATATATATATATATTATATATATATATATATAGTGAGGTAGCGTGGTCGGCTGCGCAGCAGAAGACACGGGATCCAGGCATTAAGGTTCACAGCACACGGTTTAATGTCCAAACAAAAGTCCACAACAATATACATGTGCCTCTCCAGCAGAGAGCTCAGGGAGTTCTGTTCACTCCCTCACACCCGGCACACCTGCCCTTGTTCCTGTTTCCATTTAACCCTTCCTTCAGCCTGTAGGGAAACAGCATTAACCCTAGAGTGGATTTACTTTCTATCATGGAGTGAGCACAACCGGGGCGAGACATACCGGCCTTCATAGATAACCCCGGTCACTGTCTCACATACCCCCCCCTCAGTTCAAGCGTGCGGGGTTGAACTCCCGCCATCAAACACGGGCCGCGGGACAAGGCATCGGCGTTGCCCTGCAACCTACCGGCCCGGTGTTCAACCGTAAACCGGAAGTTCTGCAGAGAAAGGAACCACCGGGTAACCCGGGCATTCCGTTCCTTGGCGGACCTCATCCAGACCAGCGGAGAGTGATCAGTCACCAAGCGAAACTGCCGTCCCAGCAGGTAATAGCGTAGGGACTCCAAGGCCCATTTAATCGCCAGGCACTCCTTCTCCACTATGTTATAATTCCGCTCAGGAGGGGTGAGCTTCCTACTCAAGAAGGTGACGGGGTGTTCCTCCCCCTGAACCACCTGAGACAGCACTGCCCCCAGGCCGACCTCTGAGGCGTCAGTCTGCACTATGAACTCCTTCCGGAAATCAGGGTTGACCAGAACGGGTTGTCCGCACAGGACCCCCTTCAGGGCCCGGAAGGAGTCCTCGGCCTGCGGAGTCCAGCGCACCATGACAGACTTCTTGCCTTTGAGAAGGTCCGTCAAGGGGGCTGATAGTCCCGCAAAATCTCTTACAAACCTCCTGTAGTACCCCACGATACCCAGGAAGGCCCTAACCTGCTTTGTGGTCAGGGGTCTAGGCCACTTCTGGATCGCCTCAACCTTGTTAATTTGGGGCTTTATCACTCCTTGGCCTATCACGTAGCCCAAGTAGCGGGCTTCCGTGAGTCCCAACGCACATTTCTTGGGATTGGCTGTCAATCCGGCTGTTCGAAGCGCGTCCACCACCGCTTGTACCTGTTCCAAGTGGGTCTGCCAATCGGAGCTGTAAATAATGATGTCATCAAGGTACGCTGATGCATACGCCTGGTGGGGTTCCAGCACTAAGTCCATCAACCTCTGGAACGTGGCCGGAGCGCCATGTAACCCAAAAGGCAAGACAACATAGTGGAAGAGACCCTCCGGCGTAACAAAAGCGGTTTTCTCCTTGGCGGACTCAGTCAGTGGCACCTGCCAGTACCCCTTGGTCAGGTCGAGCGTGGTAAAATATCGCGCCTGTCCCAGCCTATCAATCAGCTCATCCACCCGGGGCATGGGGTAGAGATCGAACTTGGATATTTCGTTCAATCTCCTAAAGTCATTGCAGAACCTTAAAGGAGCCATCGGGTTTTGGTATTAGGACAATCGGACTAGCCCATTCACTCCGGCATTTTTCGATGACCCCCAGGCGTAACATTGTCTTTACTTCCTCCGATATGGCTTGTCGTCGAGCCTCCGGTAAATGCTCCTTCACAATTGGCATGACCGCGCTTATGCGGTTCTGCATACCCAAAATGTGTTCAATCACACTTTTATGGGGGGTGGGCTCTTGCTCCCATGTTTCCTTTGCCAGGTCCAACAATCCCCGGGGATGTCGCCCGGCGAAAACCCCGTGGATGCCTGTGGCACCTCACGGATGGCAAACATCAAATAGGGAAGCATCATATCCCAGTCTTTCCCGTCTTTTGAAATCACCCTTTTGAGCATGGTTTTCAGGGTTTTATTGAAACGCTCGACTAAACCGTCCGTTTGAGGATGATACACAGACGTACGCAACTGCTTGATCTGGAGTAGCCGGCATAGCTCTTTGGTCACTTTAGACATGAATGGGGTCCCCTGATCCGTAAAGATCTCCTTGGGCAACCCCACCCGGCAGAACACAGCAAACACCTCCCGAGCTATTAGCTTTGCTGCAGTATGTCTGAGAGGTATCGCCTCGGGATACCGGGTGGCATAGTCAACGATCACTAGGATGTGTTGGTGCCCTCGAGCGGACTTTACGAGGGGCCCCACCAGATCCATCCCTATCCGTTCAAAAGGGACTTCTATAATGGGTAACGGTACCAACGGACTGCGAAAATGGGTCAGGGGTGCGGTAAGCTGACACTCCGGGCAGGTTTCGCAGAACCGTTTTACCTCCCCAAAAACCCCGGGCCAATAGAACCTTTGCAATATTCGCTCCTGCGTTTTCTTGACCCCTAGGTGGCCACTCATCAGGTGTTTATGAGCCAAGTCGAGGACCCGCCGGCGATATGACTGGGGCACCACCAACTGTTCTACCCCCACGCCCCGTATTTCATCTACCCGGTAGAGTAAATCTTGCTTAAGAGCGAAATGGGGGTACCTTACCTGGGCACCGGGCAGCTGTGCCACCCCGTCAACTACTGTCACCCGACTCCGGGCATGTATTAACGTAGGGTCCTGGAGTTGGGCTGTCCCAAACGTATACGGGGACGCCTCCAACTCCGGGATGGGCTCGACCATTTCAGCTTCTCCTGCCAATACCTCTAGGGGTGACCTATCGGGTTCACACTCTGTCCCTATCATGGTGACCCCTACGGCAGGCGTCCCAGATTCAGGATTGTAGGGCTCAGGTCCCGGACTGACCAATATCTGAGGGGACTTAGGGGGTCCCCTCCATAAAGTCCAAAAATAGGGCAGATCCCTTCCTAGGATCACATCATAAGGAAGAGTGTTAAGAGGTCCCACCTCATGTTGCACCTGACCGCAAGGTGCTGTGATGGTGACAATCCCCGTGGGATAGTCTCGGCGGTCCCCATGTATGCAAACCACCCCCACGGTACGTCCTGTGGCCTTTACTTTAGCCCTTAGGGTTGATCGCACAAGGGTCACTAAGCTCCCGGAATCCAACAATCCTGTAACCGGACATCCATTCACCTGTATTTGGCACAAGTGGGGCTCCGTCTTTGGGGAGACCAGGTCAGCGGTACACACCACCTGAGCATACATTGAACCCCGCCGGGTAACCCCACAATCCATGGGCTCCGTGGTGAGTGGACACTGGGCTTCCATATGTCCCACCCGCTGGCACCGCCAACATCTAATGGGGACGGAAACCCCCTTGACGGGTTGTCGTTTAGGGTACAGAACCTTCCGGACCTCAGGAATGGCGGGTGTGGCCTCTGACGGGACGGTAGGGGACTCCTGCACCATTGTCAGCGGTGGGTCCTTGGCCCTAGGCTTGGAGGGGCCGGACCGAAGGGCGGTACGCAAAGTCTCAGTGTCCTGTATCAAGTCCTGCGTAGCCACATGCCGCTCTACCAGGGACACTAATTGGTCCAGGGTACTCGGGTCACCCTGTCCTACCCACCGTTGAACGGTGACGGGTAAAGTGCGCACAAAACTATCCACTACTACCCTTTCCACCATTTGCGCCGGGCTCAGAGTGTCAGGCTGCAACCACTTTTTTACAAGATGCAATAAGTCATAGGCCTGGGAGCGTACGGGTTTGGCTTCCTCATAGAACCACTGATTTACCCGCTGAGCCCGTACATAGGTATTCACCCCCAACCGAGCCAGTATTTCGGCTTTCAGGGTCACATAGTCAATGGCGTCCTCGGTACCGAGGTCCAGGTACGCTTTTTGGGGTTCCCCCGTCAGATAGGGCGACAATACCTCAGCCCACTGGGGGGTCGGCAGCTTTTCCCGCTCGGCCACCCGCTCAAACACCGCCAGGAACGCTTCCACATCATCCCCCGGGGTCATCTTTTGCAACGCTTGTCTCACCGCTTTCCGGACGCTGCCGTCGTCACCCGGTCCCGGGGTTGTTGCTGCCGGTCCGGCACGGATCGACTTGGCCAGGAGGACCATCTGTTCTTGGTGCCTCTGTTCCTGCAATTTCAAGGATTGCTGGTGCTGTTGCTGCTGCTGATCCAACGTCCGGAGCAGGTGTGTATTCATCTCTTGTTGCTGTGCAGTAGCCTGAGCCAGCTGCTTTAGTATGTCCTCCATGGCATTTCCGGGTTTGGGCTGTAGTATAGCCGCTTGAATCCAGGACATGTGCTACCGGGTCACCAGAAATGGAAGCTACACCTCACCGGGCTGGCATGCCCGCCGATTCTCCACCATATGTGAGGTAGCGTGGTCGGCTGCGCAGCAGAAGACACGGGATCCAGGCATTAAGGTTCACAGCACACGGTTTAATGTCCAAACAAAAGTCCACAACAATATACATGTGCCTCTCCAGCAGAGAACTCAGGGAGTTCTGTTCACTCCCTCACACCCGGCACACCTGCCCTTGTTCCTGTTTCCATTTAACCCTTCCTTCAGCCTGTAGGGAAACAGCATTAACCCTAGAGTGGATTTACTTTCTATCATGGAGTGAGCACAACCGGGGCGAGACATACCGGCCGTCATAGATAACCCCGGTCACAGTCTCAATATTTATTTATATATATATATATATATATATATATATATATACACATACATACACACACGCGGAGTGGAGTGCGGGAGGGGGCGGAGCCAAGCGGGGAAGTGTCGGGCTTACCTTGGTAATGGGTGCAGGGAGCCAGAGAGCATGCGCAGTGAAATCCTAAGGATTCCGCTTCTCAAAACAACGTTGCATGCTGCGTTCCTCCCGCTGGGCGGAAGCAACGGAGCGTCGCCCACTGAAGCAACACAGGTCCTTTTGGCACAATCAGTCATCCATACAAGTCTATGGGAAACAGCGGAATCCGTTAACGGATTCCGCTGTTTCCCAAAAGGGCGGATTGTGACGGAAGGAAAACAACGCAAGTGTGAAAGTACCCTAACACAAATGAATCCCCGTACCTCCATATGCGCCGAACCTCCGGGTTCAGTGGAGCCTGTCTGCTCCCTGACCTGGCGTGCAGTGACGCGCTGACGCTGCAGAGGACACAGCAGTGTGGTGAGGGTTACTCATCCCACCGCCGCCTGCCAGCGTCAGTGTGCCAGAGTGCCACGGAGGAGGACGGAAGACAGAGGAGAGGCTTTTGGTGCTTGGAGCAGGTAAGCACTCAGTGAGCTGAAGATGCAGGGAGACAAGAATCTGCAGGGAAGAGAAGCCACATAGGATCGGAACTATATGGGAAAAGGAGCCACATGGGACGAGATCTGCAGGGGAGAGGAGCTGCATAAGATGGGAACTATATGGGAAAAGGAACCACATGGGACGAGATCTGCAGGGGAGAGGAGCCGCATAAGGCTATGTGCGTACTAGAAAGTGCCATTTTCTTAAGAAAAAAAACTGACCCTCTGAAAGAATACTGCACCCACGGTAAAACCGCACCTGCGTTTTTGCCGCAAGTTGGTCCCCGCAGTTTTTACCATTATCTATGGCAAAAACCGCAGGTACCAGCGGAAAAGAAGTGACATGCTCATTAATTTTGCAGCGGAAAATCCATGGGCAAATCCGCGGTTATAAAAAAAACAAAAAACAAAACGCAGTGTGCGCACAGCATTTTTTTTTTTTTAAACCCATAGGATTTGCTGGGGAATGACTGCAGCAATGTTAGACACATTTTCTGCAGCAATTCCGCGTCTAAATCCGCAGTGTGCGCACAGGGCCTTAGATGGGAATGTATCGCCCAGGGTTATGGGGTACTCGGTCCCAGGCGGTGTATAACTGGGAAATGTCACTTTGGTGGCTGTTGCCCGGTCCCGTGCCCTGGGTGCTTTTTAAAAGGGAAATATCTACAGGGGATTTTTGAATAAAGTTCACACGTGACGCCACTTGCAGTTTTGCGGCTATGTGGATGGAGCCGCGGCTGCACAGTTCTCACTACTGGGGCTGGTGTTTTTGGCAGCCTGGATGTTAGGCCCTCTGCAAGCAGGGCCAGGCCCCAGAGGATAGGTGAAGTAGATGTGTGGCGCCCCTGACCTGGTCAGGCACCACTGAGTACTGCACTCAGACGGAGTGAGTACAAAACAGGTAATCCCAAAGGCTAACTAGGGTGTGGACACACAGACACTTAGAACCAGGAACACACACAAAGCTTAGAGGGGACCCCTGGGCAGATCCAGGGAGAGGGCGTGGCCCTCGCATCCCAGCTAGTGGTGGGTGGTGGGACTGGAGACAGGGAGTTGTGCAGAGGCAGCCAGAGGAGAAGAAGGAGTGGAGGAGCAGTGTCTGGAGGGCAGAGCAGAGGAGCAGGGCCTTGCCAGACACTGTACCAGTCAGTGGCTGCTGGCGGGGGAGAAAGGCTACCCTGTGGTGCCGCCTGAAAACCACCTAGGGCAGTAGGAAGAGGTGGCTGAGTAAGGGGACCGCTGGTAGTCCAAGCCTGCACGGGGAAACAGGTCCCCAGAGCAGGAACCCATTTACTTGGCCTGCTAAACCTGCTGGTGAGGGTACTGTATGTGCCTCACCAACCTACACAGAGTCCGCAGCTACAGCAGCAACGAGGGGGCCCATAAGTGACACAAGGCAAGCAGCCAGAATTACTTGGTCCACGCTGCCGGCAAACAGGCCAGAAAGGGGAGAACGGCAGTTGCAACTTCCCTGGGTGATCCCCGCAAGACTCCAAGTCGGGGTCACCTCAAAACAAGAAGGGCTAGGAAGGAGAGTCAGCAGTCACCCCTACATCAGCCGAAGGGATATCTGGTTCCTCCTGGTTCATCATAGCATCGCCCGGGTTGACTCACAGCTACCATCTGAAAGTGAATAAAACCCTGAAAAGACATTGCTGCCTGTGTGTGAGTTCTTCTGCGACCTGTGGTACTACACACTTACACTGAGCCCTTGGGCCAGCCTCACTCTCGGGAGGCCACAACAACTGACTGCATTTACCATCAGCCCCAGGCGCTCCCTAACCTGCAGTGGCGGTCACCCCCTGACCGCAATTACCGAGAGTGGCGTCACGATTCCCATAGAAGTTAACCTGACCTACCTGCGGCCAGAAGATTCCCATCCCGTGGAGTCCCTGAAGACCCTGAGGCGACCTGAAGGTAATGCGGGGCTCCACATCTGGCGTCACGAACAGGATCAGGACTAGACCTGTTAAGACAGGTGACCATGTGCCTTGGCGGTCCATGCACCTGTCTTTGGTTGGTGGGTCCCCGTGGCTTGGAGCAGCTGGGGGTCCCCCCTGGTTGTCTTTTACAGCAGTCCGTATGACGGTAGCGCGAACTCTGTGGGGTTGGAGTCTCTGGTCCTGTCCCCGGTTCTCCCCTGGCTACTGTGTCCCGAACCTCAAGGTCAGTGAGGTCCTTGATGGTCCCCTCACTGTGCAGATTTTATCAGGTCTGCCTGGGGCATTTGCCTGACCTAGGATTCTGTACCCTGTTGGTGCGCAGTTCCGGGAACTAACCTCCTGGGCCCTCAGGTCACTGTTACACTCTTGACAGTCCTTCCTTTCTCCTTTACTGTCACCAACTCACTGCCTACTCTGTGTCACTGTCCACAGTCTGCCTCTCCCACCTGGTCGTCTAGTACAGAGGTTTCCAACTCCAGTCCTCAAGGCACACCAACAGTGCATGTTTTCAGGATTTCTTTAGCATTGCATGGGTGTTGGATTCAGCACCTTTGCAGGTGATCAAATTAACACCTGTGCAATACTAAGGAAATCCTGAAAACATGCACTGTTGGTGTGCCTTGAGGACTGGAGTTGGGAACCTCTGGTCTAGTGGACTGGAGTGTCTCCACCTCTAGGCGGCCATCCATTGGTCCAACCCTAGCCTGGTACCATTCTATGGGGGAATCTGGGGAAAACAGGGATTATCTAGAATGTTTGTGTTGTTACCAACACTAGTCTTCTGGGTCCCTAGGGGGTAGGCCCTCCATCCTGGTGGGGATGCAGTACCTTGTAGCTCCCTGATGGCTTCAGGGGCGCTACAGGAACTATATGGGAAAAGGAGCCACATGGGACGAGATCTGTATGGGGAAGGTCGTCCGTTCCAATGTTAGCAGGGCTCCTTTAGTAATCATTTTTAAAAATTGTAGAAAAACCATTTAATACAATATGACTGACAGTGACTGGAACTAGTACTGGACAGGAGAATGAAGGTATAGGAGAGGGAAGAAGGGGAAAGAGATTTTACTTTAAAATTACTTGTATTTTTTGGTTGAGGAAAGGGCATGAAAATGGGTGTGGCTAACAAAATGGGTGTGGTTTTCAAATGGGTGGGGTTTACAGAGAACCTGTTAAAAATTTAAATCCCACCCCTCTTATCTCCATAGCGGAGGGCCGGGACATCCGCAGGTAATTCCGCATGAATAATTGACATGCAATTATACATGCGGATGCCTACATCCGCAGCATGGTCGGCAGCCGCACTTTCCGCAGCGTGGACACAGCACTCCCCATGTCCCATAGGATAACATGGGGAATGACTGTACATGCTAAAACCTGCGGATTTATCTGGAAAATACAAAAAAATCCGCAGGTTTTCCGCGGCAAAATCCGCAGAAACAAGGTCCCGTGGGCACATAGCCTTAGGCCCTCAGCTAGATCTATACTCACCCTGCCTAGTGCGTAGGCCGACGAGTTCACTAGACTCGCCACTACAATACAGAAACACAAAAAGGTAGGAATACAAAAACATTCCAAGCGGATTCAGTGCAAACACCACAGCTACACAAAACACAAACTTCTTCCAGCGCAGGCTCCTTCCAAATTGGACCACATAGAAATGAGGGATTCAGTTTCTATCACAGGCATAATGTGATCATATCACACAATAAATAGGGAAGGGGAGTGATCCCAAATAGCTGCACCCAAGATAGGAAGCTACAGCCAGCAGCCAGGCAGGAAAAGGTGCTTAACCCTTACAATTCCACAAGCAAGATGTTGTTATCAAATAACAGTAGGGAAAATACCAATGGCAAGGCACTATGACTTAACACCAAATTCACCCGGGGTCTTCCCCAAGCGAGATACACTCATGACACTCTTCAAGAGGCTGGTATATTGGCCTAATAACCCAATGTGGAAACGCATTAAGGCAGTCTGAATAAGATGGATAAGAACCCTGACAAATACCTTCTCTAATGTCGTATGTAGCTGCCCTTTGATATTATAAATTATTAGCCTTCTAGTCTAGACTCTTTGTTAGCACTATTTGCATCTTGATTTTTCATTTTGGCACACTTGCACCTTTATGATTGTTTTATAGGATCAAATAGGATAGTTTAAGGGTCAGCTGACATGGAGTGGGAGCACCATAAAAAGTAGGGTGTTTAACATCCGCTATCCGGTTGTGCACAAGTACAGGGTGAAGTATAAGGCTATGTGCCCACAGGACAACGTACCCGCAGATTTTGCCACAGAAAACCTGCAAATTTATCTGGTTTTCCAGATAAAGCCACAGGTTTGCGCAAGTACAGACACTCCCCATGGTATCCTATTGGATTTGGAGAGTGCTGTATCAATTCTGCGGTATGTTCGGATGCGGAAAATGCTGCGGATTCCTCGCAGCCGCATGTAACTGCATGTCAATTATTCATGCAGAAATATCTGCGGATGTCCCGCCTTTCCAGTATGGAGATAGAGGGTGGGACGCCCACAGGTATTTCCGCACTTGTCCCGCAGGTTTACCTTAACAAAAAAGCTTGAATCCCGCAGCAATGGATAGCTGCGGATTCCGGGCAGCAGCTGCGGTAAACCTGCGGACAAAACTACGACAAAATCCGCAGGTACGTTGTCCCGTGGGCACATAACCAGTCCCTAAGGCTATCTATCATTTGCGCAAGTGCACCTTAGGTACTTTATTTTATATAATAAGTTTTGTATATTTTTAATGCATATCTATTAAAAATATAAATTTAATGGGCATTTATAAGTCCTGAATGAACCCTTTACTACATTGTATTTTGACTGAATTCATAGATACCCCATATGTGGTGAAAAACTACTGTTTGGGCACACGACAGGGCTCAGAAGGGAAGGAGCACTATTCAAGCGCATAGTTGGCAGGAATAGCCTTTTGTAGGTGCCATGTCACATTTGAAGAGCCACTATGGTGCCAAAACAAAAAACACCCACAAGTGACCATTTTAGAAAGTACACCTCTTGAGAAATTTGTCTAGCAGTGAAGTGAGTATTTTTAAACCACAGAATTGTGTAACATCTTGCGTCGGAAATTAAAAATTAAGTTTTTCCCACCAAAACGTTGTTTTAACACCAAACTTTTAATTTTAAAAAAGGGCTATTAGTAGGAATTGGACCACAATTTGTTACGTAATTTCTCTTGAGTTTGCCAATATCCTATATGTGCTTAGAGACTATTTTTCAGTCACTATACAAAGCTTAGAATGGAAGGAGTGCCATATTGAAATGCAGATTTTGCTGGAATGGTCAGGTCACATTGGGAGAGTCCCTGAGGAGCCAGAATAGCAGAACCTCCTATAAAAGTGAGCACATTTTATACACTTCACCCCTCAGTGAATATACCTAGTGATGCAGTGAGGCTATGGATACCATAGGTGCATTCCAGAATTTTATACTACTCTGTGGGGAAGAGCTAATAATTGCATTTTTACCAATAAAATACTAATTTGGCCACACATTTTTTATTTTCACAAGGGGAAATGGCTAAAATAAGGCCCCATAATTTGTTATACAATTCCTGCTGAACATAGCAATGCAGTACTGTTTGGCCACACATCAGGGCTCGAGAGGCAAGGAGCGTTATTTGACTGCTGCAGAGCAGATTTTTTTTAGAATAGTTTGTGGATTCCATTTGCAGAGCACCTGATGTGTCTAAACAATGGAAACCTCTGTCAAGTGACCACTTTTTAAAATTTACACCCCTTTGGGAATTCATCGATGGGTGTAGTGACTATTTTTACGCTTTGGGAGTTTTCCAGAAACAAAACACGCAGAGGAAGTTGCTGAGGGAAAATTTCAAATATACCACTGTAGTGCCCAATATATTGTAGTGCCCCTGTACATTGTACCAAACTTGAGCTTCTGGAACCATGCACTTGTAAAATAAGTGGGTTCCCCTCACTACATTAATGTCAAGCATGTGGATGATAACTGTTGTTTAGGCACATTGTGGGGCTCAGACGGGAGGGGGGCATTTGGATTTAGGAACACAGACCTCACAAGATGTCTTTTGGTGGGAGCCATGTTGCTTTCCAGAGCCTTTGTGCTACCAGTAACTTGAACACCCCCTATACGTCTGTTAACAGATGGTGTTTTTTTGGGTTTAGTTGAAGCTTTTATTGTTGGCATTTTTGAGTACAGAACATTTTGGATCAGTTTACATATATCAGGTGCTATACGATGAGCACTTCATAGAATGGCAGAGTTGGAAGGGACCTCAAGGGCCATCGGGTCCAACCCCCTGCGAGTGCAGGCTTTCCTAAATCATTCCAGCTATAAGCTTGGGCCATTCTGCGCTGCGGATTCCAATCCCCAGCTGCCTAGTTGTACCTTGTTGGACACAAAATATGGGCAAAGCCCACGTTTGGTTTTTTTTTTTTTAATTATTTCATGAAATAATTAAAAAAAAAAAAAATTTTTGTTCCCAGCCAGTACAAATAGGCAGCTGGGGGCAGCCCGTACCTGCCTGCTGTACCTGGCTAGCATACAAAAAAAAAATATGGCGAAGCCCACATTATTTTTCTTGTTATAGTTTGTTAGGCAAAAAAAACTTTATAAAAAAAAAAAAGTCTTCCCCGGATTTTCCATTGCCAGTGAAGGTAACACCAAGGCGTTGGGGTTAGCAGCCTACTGGCTGCTTGGGTTACCCTTAGCAATAGAAAATGCAGCGGCAGTCCACGCATTTTTTTTTTTTTTTAAGGGTTATGTGTTTGGGTTTTTTTTTTTTAAATGAATTAAAATAAAAATAAATAAAAATAAATAAATCGACATGGGCTTCGCCCATCAAGCGCCAGAACATTTTGCTGCTCACTCTTCCCTACTCCTGACCACACAGCCAGCAGAACAAGTAATCAGATAACTCCAGTGTCTGCCGATTACTTGTTCTGTGTCCCCGTCTCTCTGCATTCATCGCAGCGTGTGCGGGCTGTGAGGTCAGCGAGGTCAGCTGAGTTCAGTCCGGCACTGAACTCAGCTGAACTCCAGCCTGCACACGCTGCGATGGATGCAGAGGGCCATAAAACAAGTAATCGGCCGACAATGGAGTCAGCTGATCTGAACTCAGCTGAATTCCTGACCATACAGCCTGCACACGGTCACACATGATCGACAGCAGGCAGTGACTGCTGTTAACCTGTATCCATCGCAGCGTGTGCGGGCCGTGAGATCAGGAGTCAGCTGACTCCAGTGCCGACTGATAAAATCTGTGTCCCGCTGCAGAAGGATCCGGTAAAATAACAATTGCGGTTGCATGCGCTGCACATTTAATCCACAGGATCCGGTCATATGCAGTTTGCAATTTTTTGCCTACAGGCAAATAAACGCTGATGTGAAAGTAGCCTGCAAAATGCATGCCACACGGATGATACGAACGACACACAGAGACTAGGCAAGAGGGGAAAAAGCAATCTCATGACCCCTTCAATTTTTTTTTCCCCCAATTATTTATTTTTTTCACATGTTGCGCTGTCTAAGGCCGCTTTCATACAACAGTTTTTTGCCATCAGGCACAATCCGAAGAAAAGCAGAAAAACCCGGATCCGTTTTTTTCCGCATTGAATTGTATTAGCGCCAGATTGTGCCTGATGCCCTTGTGTTGCATCCGTTGTGCACGGATCAAGTGAAATTTATGTGTCCAGCTGCCGGAAAGGACGCAGCATGCCATGTTTTTAGGCAGCGGCAAAAAAAACGGACCGCACCAACTGGCGTCATGAACAATGAAAGCCTATGGGCGCCGGATCCGTCGTAAAGCGTCATACAACGCATTACAGCAACTGATTCCGTTTTTCTCTACAGAGCATGCTCAGTAGCACAACGGATCCGTCCAAAAACTATAGGAACGCATGGAAAAAAAAAACTGATACATTTTTTTCGCCTGATCCGTTGCATCAGTTTTTACACTGGATTGTGTCGGATGCCAAAAAACTACACAACTATATGAGAACAAGCAGAAGATAGCCGCTTTCTTCCCCTGGTTGTGCAGAGCTGGGAGCTTCTGCTGTCTGTGTGATTTCTCTCAGTGCTTCTGTCGGGGGCGGGGGCCAGCTTCTCCGTCGGTGGCTGCTCGGGGAGATTGCGCTCGGATCCGGTGCTTTCTCCTCGGTGACTCGAGTGGGCCGGACCCGGGGCTCGAGCAGCGCTCCTCGCCAACGAGTGAAAAGGGGAGTTGGAGTTTTGGGATATATAGATATAGATATAGTTCGTGACGCCACCCACGGGTTGTGGTGATGGTGGGCACCACCGCTGCTGGTGACGGGATTCCCGGGAGCGATGGCGGGGAGCAGCTAGGTGTTGACCCCTCCGTGGGTAGGGGCTGTTGGTCCTGGGGCCCAGTAGGAGGGAAAGTTCCGCAGGCTGGGTTTTGGCAGGGTGCAAGGTTGCGGTGCAGCACAGCGCGGTGCCGGATGGCACTGGTGTACTCACTCAGACACAGATGGACAGAGTCTCTGGTAAACCAAACGGCTGGATGGACGGGGCCCCGCAGCTGGCTGCGGTGTTCTCCCTGGATTGGTTGATGGTGGCTGTCGTTTCCCTGCACCTGTGTTTTGTATCTTGACTCCAATGCCTGGGCACCGGTAGTCCGCTCCCCGGCAGACGCTGGCCCTGTGGATCTCTAGCCCTTGGCGGTGGCGCTTATCCGGAGCGGTTGGGCTGTTGCCTTCAAATCGGGACTTGGGTGGGAATGAACCCCTGAGGTCCAGACCGCAATCAGTAAATTTGACTAAAGGTTGTCTTCAAGCCTAGTCGGGGTCTGAGTACCCTGCCTGGTGCTTGGCTCCAATCGGCTCCCCAGTTTGGTACTGGCGTGCCACCGCCCGACCTCAGTCCTACGGTTCTGCTGACCTTCACCAACTCCTGCAGACTGCCACCACCATCTGACTACCTTGCTGGAAGTGCCTGGGCTCCAACCCAGACATCAACAATTTCACTCCTCACTCTATACTGCCCACGACTGGACTCACTACTGTGTTTTCCCGCCTCCAGGCCTGTGAACTCATCGGTGGGCGGGGTCAACCACCTGGCTCCGCCCCACCTGGTGTGGACATCAACCCTGGAGGGTGGCAACAAGGATTTAATGTGTGACTGGTGTGACCTGTCCAGGGAAGGGGGGTGTATGTTGTGTCTGTGACTACCTGGCTAGGCCAGGGCGTCACACTTCTACACAGTGAAGAGGCAGGGAGGAGTCTTAAGGTGGTGTCACACATAGCAACGACGACAACGACGTTGCTGCTAAGTCACCATTTTCTGTGACGTAGCAGCGACGTCCCGTCGCTGTCGCTGTGTGTGACATCCAGCAACGACCTGGCCCCTGCTGTGAGGTCGCCGGTCGTTGCTGAATGTCCTGGTCCATTTTTTTATGTTGCTCTCCCGCTGTGAAGCACACATCGCTGTGTGTGACAGCGAGATAGCGACGTACTGAAGCGAGCAGGGAGCCGGCGTCTGGCAGCCTGCGGTAAGCTGTAACCACGGTAACCAAGAAGCTATTTCCTTGGTTACCCGATATTTACCTTAGTTACTAGCATCCGCCGCTCTCACGCTGCCAGTGCCGGCTCCCTGCATACGTAGCTGGTGTACACATCGGGTAATTAACCCGATGTGTACTCTGGCTAGGAGTGCAGGGAACCAGCGCTAAGCGGTGTGCTCTAACGCTGCCAGTGCTGGCTCCCTGCTCCCTGCACACGTAGCTGGAGTACACATCAGGTAATTAACCCAATGTGTACTCTGGCTAGGACTGCAGGGAACAGGGAGCCGGCACTGGCAGCGTGAGAGTGGCGGACGCTAGTAACTAAGGTAAATATCGGGTAACCAAGAGAAGTGCTTTCCTTGGTTACCCAATATTTACCTTAGTTACGCTTCCACGCGTCGCTGCTGGCTGGGGGCTGGTCACTGGTTGCTGGTGAGATCTGCCTGTTTGACAACTCACCAGCGACCATGTAACGATGCACCAGCGATCCTGATAAGGTCAGATCGCTGGTCGTGATCGCTGCTGCGTCGCTATGTGTGACACCACCTTTAGAGAGAAGAGCTGAGTGGGTGTGTTAGATACGATAGATACAGTCCTACAGCCACAAAGAATTATGGGAGTTGTAGGAACTGAACCCAGGAAGTCAGAAGAGAGATTAACGCCATCAGAGCTGGAGCCAGAAATGAGGATGTGCTGCTAGAGCACGAAAAAAGGTAATATTGCTGAAATAACACAATAGATGTGTGGAGAGGCACATATTAGCAAGATTTATGAGAGAAAAATTAAAAATTAAAAAAAAAAAAAAAAAAATCAGTTTTGGTAACTGCACAACTTCTTTAAGCTACATTCCTACAATGAGCTTTTGGTATGTTTTTGACAAAAATGCAGCGTCCTATAGATCCAGCAAGGTGGATGGGAGTTATAGTAATCTCATGGCCACTTGTGCTTCTATTCTATGCGCCCCCCTTACTCCCCTCCCCCCCGGTGAGACAAACCCTTTTTTTTCTTCTAAATTTGGAGTGTGTTTTATAATCCAGTGTGTCTTATAAACCGAAAAATCCGGTATGTGTGTATATTGTTGAGGTTGTAATTCTATGGTCAAGAATTGCGAGGATGACCAATATAAAAGTCTACATACAAAACATGGCTATCTTGGACATATTCAGTGGTATCCGACTGGGACTATCATAATTTTTTTTTATTATTATTATTAAGTCTTGGAACTATTTATAGACTCACTAGTCGTATTAACGGGATTGATGTCACGGTTTAAGAATATACTAAATGTATGTAATAATGTTATAAAGTTTGGTTATTGTATATTTAAAAGTTTTCAATAAAAATACTTTATGATGTTGCTGTATTTTTTTTTTTTTTTTTTTTTTTATAAACTCACTCAAAGCTCATTGTGGAAACGTAGACTTAGGCCACATGCATATGGCGATTTTCCCAGGCAAAGCCACTTCAGTAAGACGCCGGTGGCTTTGCCGTCATTCATGCGGCGGCTCCGCTGCTGGTATCTTTCACTCTATACTGTGAAGAAAATAAGCATGTCCCTTCTTTTTAACTGCTTCATGGTTTCTGAACTCTGGAGCGGTTATGGCTGTAGATAGAGGGCCTGGGAACCTCCAAATAGCGCATACATCGCTCTCAGAGCTGGCATACCTTCTGAATGACCTGTGTTGAAGATTAGGTATGCCTGCTTATTATTTTAAAACAATTCATGCTGCAAAAAAAAAAAAAAAAAAATTCATTGCAAAGTGAAAATTTAGGAGTTTGAATAATATTTACAAAACTTATTTTTGTAAAGCTGGGAAAAAAATAAAAGTATGTTTGCACAGCTGAAAACAGTTTTGCTGATTAGAGAAGCTATAAAACTGACCTTCCTTTGAGCTAGTTGATGATCTGGAGCATTACATTTGTTGGATCCATTAAACTCTCAAAATGGCCATAAAACAAGAAAAAAAAAACTTTCATGTGAAACTCGACAGTCTATTCTTGTTCTTAGAAATGAAGGATATTCCATGCAAGACATTGCCAAGAAACTGAAGATTTCCTACAACGGTGTGTACGACTCCCTTCAGAGGAGAGCACAAACAGGCTCTAACCAGAGTAGAAAGAAGTGGGAGGCCGCGCTGCACAACTGAGCAACAAGACAAGTACATTAGAGTCTCTAGTTTGAGAAATTGACGCCTCACAGGTCCTCAACTGGCAGCTTCATTAAATAGTACCTGCAAAACACCAGTGTCTACGTCAACAGTGAAGAGGAGACTCTGGGAAGCGGCCTTCAGGGCAGATGGGCAAAGAAAAAGCCATATCTAAGACTGGCTAATAAAAAGGAAAAGATTAATATGGGCAAAAGAACACAGACATTGGACAGAGGCAGATTGGAAAAAAGGGTTATGGAAAGATGAATCGAAGTTTGAGGTGTTTGGATCACACAGAAGAACATTTGTGAGATGAAGAACTACTGAAAAGATGCTGGAAGAGTGCCTGACGCCATCTGTCAAGCATGGTGGAGGTAATGTGATGGTCTGGGGTTGCTTTGGTGCTGGTAAAGTGGGAGATTTGTACAATGGAAAAGTCCAGTCACCAGATCTCAACCCTATTGAACTGTTGTGGGAGCAGCTTGACCGTATGGTGGGCAAAAAGTGCCCATCAAGCCAATCCAACTTGTGGGAGGGGGGGGGGGCATGGGGTGAAATCTCTTTAGATTACCTCTGCAAATTAGCAGCTAGAATGCCAAAGGTCTAAATTTTCTATTCATTATGCAACTGATTTGATAAATAAAAGTATGATTCTTCATGGAAAAGACAATTATCCCAAACGTTTGAAGTGTGTGTGTGTGTGTGTATTATATATATATATATATACACACACACACACATACACATACACACACAGTATATTAGTGTCTGGCTTGGTCAATTAGTTCAGCTGCCATACTTGCTACAACAAACCCCTAAAGCTATAAAGTGCAGTAAAACAAAATAACAACTCCGTGGTAATTATCACAATGTGTGTGGTCTCTGGTAAAACAATATATTCCATGCGAGTCCGAGACTGCTCCCTAAGTAACTCCAGATCAACAATTTCCACATAGTCCCTATAATGCAGGAACAAATGATTGTAAAGGATCAAGCACCCCGAAACACCGTGTCTGCAAATTGGGATTCTGATCTGGCTTATATATCCTGAGTCATATTGCAAAGGATTGTCAAAAATCCACTTGTGACTTTTAGGATCGCTACTTCCAATAGGTGGCGCTGTGCTAGAGTTTGTCTCCTTTACTGGAGAGACAATTTGAATATTTCCCAGAGGGGCATTGCAGCTATAAGTCCCCTTACCTGGCAGCCAGACTGGCTTGCAAAGTCTCCTTAAGGAGAATAGTGTTCCCCCGTGGAATTTTAGGGGCATTGCAGCTATAAGTCCCCTTACCTGGCAGCCAGACTGGCTTGCAAAGTCTCCTTAAGGAGAATAGTGTTCCCCCGTGGTCCCCACATAGCTTTCTCATGAGCCAGATCAGACACCCCCATACTTTGCACTGACGAGGGGCAAGCACCCCGAAACACCGTGTCTGCAAATTGGGATTCTGATCTGGCTTATATATCCTGAGTCATATTGCAAAGGATTGTCAAAAATCCACTTGTGACTTTTAGGATCGCTACTTCCAATAGGTGGCGCTGTGCTAGAGTTTGTCTCCTTTACTGGAGAGACAATTTGAATATTTCCCAGAGGGGCATTGCAGCTATAAGTCCCCTTACCTGGCAGCCAGACTGGCTTGCAAAGTCTCCTTAAGGAGAATAGTGTTCCCCCGTGGAATTTTAGGGGCATTGCAGCTATAAGTCCCCTTACCTGGCAGCCAGACTGGCTTGCAAAGTCTCCTTAAGGAGAATAGTGTTCCCCCGTGGTCCCCACATAGCTTTCTCATGAGCCAGATCAGACACCCCCATACTTTGCACTGACGAGGGGCAAGCACCCCGAAACACCGTGTCTGCAAATTGGGATTCTGATCTGGCTTATATATCCTGAGTCATATTGCAAAGGATTGTCAAAAATCCACTTGTGACTTTTAGGATCGCTACTTCCAATAGGTGGCGCTGTGCTAGAGTTTGTCTCCTTTACTGGAGAGACAATTTGAATATTTCCCAGAGGGGCATTGCAGCTATAAGTCCCCTTACCTGGCAGCCAGACTGGCTTGCAAAGTCTCCTTAAGGAGAATAGTGTTCCCCCGTGGAATTTTAGGGGCATTGCAGCTATAAGTCCCCTTACCTGGCAGCCAGACTGGCTTGCAAAGTCTCCTTAAGGAGAATAGTGTTCCCCCGTGGTCCCCACATAGCTTTCTCATGAGCCAGATCAGACACCCCCATACTTTGCACTGACGAGGGGCAAGCACCCCGAAACACCGTGTCTGCAAATTGGGATTCTGATCTGGCTTATATATCCTGAGTCATATTGCAAAGGATTGTCAAAAATCCACTTGTGACTTTTAGGATCGCTACTTCCAATAGGTGGCGCTGTGCTAGAGTTTGTCTCCTTTACTGGAGAGACAATTTGAATATTTCCCAGAGGGGCATTGCAGCTATAAGTCCCCTTACCTGGCAGCCAGACTGGCTTGCAAAGTCTCCTTAAGGAGAATAGTGTTCCCCCGTGGAATTTTAGGGGCATTGCAGCTATAAGTCCCCTTACCTGGCAGCCAGACTGGCTTGCAAAGTCTCCTTAAGGAGAATAGTGTTCCCCCGTGGTCCCCACATAGCTTTCTCATGAGCCAGATCAGACACCCCCATACTTTGCACTGACGAGGGGCAAGCACCCCGAAACACCGTGTCTGCAAATTGGGATTCTGATCTGGCTTATATATCCTGAGTCATATTGCAAAGGATTGTCAAAAATCCACTTGTGACTTTTAGGATCGCTACTTCCAATAGGTGGCGCTGTGCTAGAGTTTGTCTCCTTTACTGGAGAGACAATTTGAATATTTCCCAGAGGGGCATTGCAGCTATAAGTCCCCTTACCTGGCAGCCAGACTGGCTTGCAAAGTCTCCTTAAGGAGAATAGTGTTCCCCCGTGGAATTTTAGGGGCATTGCAGCTATAAGTCCCCTTACCTGGCAGCCAGACTGGCTTGCAAAGTCTCCTTAAGGAGAATAGTGTTCCCCCGTGGTCCCCACATAGCTTTCTCATGAGCCAGATCAGACACCCCCATACTTTGCACTGACGAGGGGCAAGCACCCCGAAACACCGTGTCTGCAAATTGGGATTCTGATCTGGCTTATATATCCTGAGTCATATTGCAAAGGATTGTCAAAAATCCACTTGTGACTTTTAGGATCGCTACTTCCAATAGGTGGCGCTGTGCTAGAGTTTGTCTCCTTTACTGGAGAGACAATTTGAATATTTCCCAGAGGGGCATTGCAGCTATAAGTCCCCTTACCTGGCAGCCAGACTGGCTTGCAAAGTCTCCTTAAGGAGAATAGTGTTCCCCCGTGGAATTTTAGGGGCATTGCAGCTATAAGTCCCCTTACCTGGCAGCCAGACTGGCTTGCAAAGTCTCCTTAAGGAGAATAGTGTTCCCCCGTGGTCCCCACATAGCTTTCTCATGAGCCAGATCAGACACCCCCATACTTTGCACTGACGAGGGGCAAGCACCCCGAAACACCGTGTCTGCAAATTGGGATTCTGATCTGGCTTATATATCCTGAGTCATATTGCAAAGGATTGTCAAAAATCCACTTGTGACTTTTAGGATCGCTACTTCCAATAGGTGGCGCTGTGCTAGAGTTTGTCTCCTTTACTGGAGAGACAATTTGAATATTTCCCAGAGGGGCATTGCAGCTATAAGTCCCCTTACCTGGCAGCCAGACTGGCTTGCAAAGTCTCCTTAAGGAGAATAGTGTTCCCCCGTGGAATTTTAGGGGCATTGCAGCTATAAGTCCCCTTACCTGGCAGCCAGACTGGCTTGCAAAGTCTCCTTAAGGAGAATAGTGTTCCCCCGTGGTCCCCACATAGCTTTCTCATGAGCCAGATCAGACACCCCCATACTTTGCACTGACGAGGGGCAAGCACCCCGAAACACCGTGTCTGCAAATTGGGATTCTGATCTGGCTTATATATCCTGAGTCATATTGCAAAGGATTGTCAAAAATCCACTTGTGACTTTTAGGATCGCTACTTCCAATAGGTGGCGCTGTGCTAGAGTTTGTCTCCTTTACTGGAGAGACAATTTGAATATTTCCCAGAGGGGCATTGCAGCTATAAGTCCCCTTACCTGGCAGCCAGACTGGCTTGCAAAGTCTCCTTAAGGAGAATAGTGTTCCCCCGTGGAATTTTAGGGGCATTGCAGCTATAAGTCCCCTTACCTGGCAGCCAGACTGGCTTGCAAAGTCTCCTTAAGGAGAATAGTGTTCCCCCGTGGTCCCCACATAGCTTTCTCATGAGCCAGATCAGACACCCCCATACTTTGCACTGACGAGGGGCAAGCACCCCGAAACACCGTGTCTGCAAATTGGGATTCTGATCTGGCTTATATATCCTGAGTCATATTGCAAAGGATTGTCAAAAATCCACTTGTGACTTTTAGGATCGCTACTTCCAATAGGTGGCGCTGTGCTAGAGTTTGTCTCCTTTACTGGAGAGACAATTTGAATATTTCCCAGAGGGGCATTGCAGCTATAAGTCCCCTTACCTGGCAGCCAGACTGGCTTGCAAAGTCTCCTTAAGGAGAATAGTGTTCCCCCGTGGAATTTTAGGGGCATTGCAGCTATAAGTCCCCTTACCTGGCAGCCAGACTGGCTTGCAAAGTCTCCTTAAGGAGAATAGTGTTCCCCCGTGGTCCCCACATAGCTTTCTCATGAGCCAGATCAGACACCCCCATACTTTGCACTGACGAGGGGCAAGCACCCCGAAACACCGTGTCTGCAAATTGGGATTCTGATCTGGCTTATATATCCTGAGTCATATTGCAAAGGATTGTCAAAAATCCACTTGTGACTTTTAGGATCGCTACTTCCAATAGGTGGCGCTGTGCTAGAGTTTGTCTCCTTTACTGGAGAGACAATTTGAATATTTCCCAGAGGGGCATTGCAGCTATAAGTCCCCTTACCTGGCAGCCAGACTGGCTTGCAAAGTCTCCTTAAGGAGAATAGTGTTCCCCCGTGGAATTTTAGGGGCATTGCAGCTATAAGTCCCCTTACCTGGCAGCCAGACTGGCTTGCAAAGTCTCCTTAAGGAGAATAGTGTTCCCCCGTGGTCCCCACATAGCTTTCTCATGAGCCAGATCAGACACCCCCATACTTTGCACTGACGAGGGGCAAGCACCCCGAAACACCGTGTCTGCAAATTGGGATTCTGATCTGGCTTATATATCCTGAGTCATATTGCAAAGGATTGTCAAAAATCCACTTGTGACTTTTAGGATCGCTACTTCCAATAGGTGGCGCTGTGCTAGAGTTTGTCTCCTTTACTGGAGAGACAATTTGAATATTTCCCAGAGGGGCATTGCAGCTATAAGTCCCCTTACCTGGCAGCCAGACTGGCTTGCAAAGTCTCCTTAAGGAGAATAGTGTTCCCCCGTGGAATTTTAGGGGCATTGCAGCTATAAGTCCCCTTACCTGGCAGCCAGACTGGCTTGCAAAGTCTCCTTAAGGAGAATAGTGTTCCCCCGTGGTCCCCACATAGCTTTCTCATGAGCCAGATCAGACACCCCCATACTTTGCACTGACGAGGGGCAAGCACCCCGAAACACCGTGTCTGCAAATTGGGATTCTGATCTGGCTTATATATCCTGAGTCATATTGCAAAGGATTGTCAAAAATCCACTTGTGACTTTTAGGATCGCTACTTCCAATAGGTGGCGCTGTGCTAGAGTTTGTCTCCTTTACTGGAGAGACAATTTGAATATTTCCCAGAGGGGCATTGCAGCTATAAGTCCCCTTACCTGGCAGCCAGACTGGCTTGCAAAGTCTCCTTAAGGAGAATAGTGTTCCCCCGTGGAATTTTAGGGGCATTGCAGCTATAAGTCCCCTTACCTGGCAGCCAGACTGGCTTGCAAAGTCTCCTTAAGGAGAATAGTGTTCCCCCGTGGTCCCCACATAGCTTTCTCATGAGCCAGATCAGACACCCCCATACTTTGCACTGACGAGGGGCAAGCACCCCGAAACACCGTGTCTGCAAATTGGGATTCTGATCTGGCTTATATATCCTGAGTCATATTGCAAAGGATTGTCAAAAATCCACTTGTGACTTTTAGGATCGCTACTTCCAATAGGTGGCGCTGTGCTAGAGTTTGTCTCCTTTACTGGAGAGACAATTTGAATATTTCCCAGAGGGGCATTGCAGCTATAAGTCCCCTTACCTGGCAGCCAGACTGGCTTGCAAAGTCTCCTTAAGGAGAATAGTGTTCCCCCGTGGAATTTTAGGGGCATTGCAGCTATAAGTCCCCTTACCTGGCAGCCAGACTGGCTTGCAAAGTCTCCTTAAGGAGAATAGTGTTCCCCCGTGGTCCCCACATAGCTTTCTCATGAGCCAGATCAGACACCCCCATACTTTGCACTGACGAGGGGCAAGCACCCCGAAACACCGTGTCTGCAAATTGGGATTCTGATCTGGCTTATATATCCTGAGTCATATTGCAAAGGATTGTCAAAAATCCACTTGTGACTTTTAGGATCGCTACTTCCAATAGGTGGCGCTGTGCTAGAGTTTGTCTCCTTTACTGGAGAGACAATTTGAATATTTCCCAGAGGGGCATTGCAGCTATAAGTCCCCTTACCTGGCAGCCAGACTGGCTTGCAAAGTCTCCTTAAGGAGAATAGTGTTCCCCCGTGGAATTTTAGGGGCATTGCAGCTATAAGTCCCCTTACCTGGCAGCCAGACTGGCTTGCAAAGTCTCCTTAAGGAGAATAGTGTTCCCCCGTGGTCCCCACATAGCTTTCTCATGAGCCAGATCAGACACCCCCATACTTTGCACTGACGAGGGGCAAGCACCCCGAAACACCGTGTCTGCAAATTGGGATTCTGATCTGGCTTATATATCCTGAGTCATATTGCAAAGGATTGTCAAAAATCCACTTGTGACTTTTAGGATCGCTACTTCCAATAGGTGGCGCTGTGCTAGAGTTTGTCTCCTTTACTGGAGAGACAATTTGAATATTTCCCAGAGGGGCATTGCAGCTATAAGTCCCCTTACCTGGCAGCCAGACTGGCTTGCAAAGTCTCCTTAAGGAGAATAGTGTTCCCCCGTGGAATTTTAGGGGCATTGCAGCTATAAGTCCCCTTACCTGGCAGCCAGACTGGCTTGCAAAGTCTCCTTAAGGAGAATAGTGTTCCCCCGTGGTCCCCACATAGCTTTCTCATGAGCCAGATCAGACACCCCCATACTTTGCACTGACGAGGGGCAAGCACCCCGAAACACCGTGTCTGCAAATTGGGATTCTGATCTGGCTTATATATCCTGAGTCATATTGCAAAGGATTGTCAAAAATCCACTTGTGACTTTTAGGATCGCTACTTCCAATAGGTGGCGCTGTGCTAGAGTTTGTCTCCTTTACTGGAGAGACAATTTGAATATTTCCCAGAGGGGCATTGCAGCTATAAGTCCCCTTACCTGGCAGCCAGACTGGCTTGCAAAGTCTCCTTAAGGAGAATAGTGTTCCCCCGTGGAATTTTAGGGGCATTGCAGCTATAAGTCCCCTTACCTGGCAGCCAGACTGGCTTGCAAAGTCTCCTTAAGGAGAATAGTGTTCCCCCGTGGTCCCCACATAGCTTTCTCATGAGCCAGATCAGACACCCCCATACTTTGCACTGACGAGGGGCAAGCACCCCGAAACACCGTGTCTGCAAATTGGGATTCTGATCTGGCTTATATATCCTGAGTCATATTGCAAAGGATTGTCAAAAATCCACTTGTGACTTTTAGGATCGCTACTTCCAATAGGTGGCGCTGTGCTAGAGTTTGTCTCCTTTACTGGAGAGACAATTTGAATATTTCCCAGAGGGGCATTGCAGCTATAAGTCCCCTTACCTGGCAGCCAGACTGGCTTGCAAAGTCTCCTTAAGGAGAATAGTGTTCCCCCGTGGAATTTTAGGGGCATTGCAGCTATAAGTCCCCTTACCTGGCAGCCAGACTGGCTTGCAAAGTCTCCTTAAGGAGAATAGTGTTCCCCCGTGGTCCCCACATAGCTTTCTCATGAGCCAGATCAGACACCCCCATACTTTGCACTGACGAGGGGCAAGCACCCCGAAACACCGTGTCTGCAAATTGGGATTCTGATCTGGCTTATATATCCTGAGTCATATTGCAAAGGATTGTCAAAAATCCACTTGTGACTTTTAGGATCGCTACTTCCAATAGGTGGCGCTGTGCTAGAGTTTGTCTCCTTTACTGGAGAGACAATTTGTAAAGGATCAGTAAGATTGTGAGGACACCTACTGGACACAAGAATAAGGAATATGTAGAGAGACGTACATTTTACTGGAGCTGATGACAAACCTTTTAACCGGAAATTAGGAAAAGGAAAAAAAATAAATAAATAAATAAATAAATAAATAGTGAATACATTCTCGCTTTTAAATTGCATTCAGCAAAAAAAGAAGCAGCACTGGAGGTTTATGCTTACCGCTAATGACAATCAGAACTTACCGCCACATAATAGAAAAGAAAAAAAAAAAAAAAAACCTGAAAAGATATTAATAAAATAAAACTTATTAAAAAAAATGTAATAATTAAAATCTCACGTTAAATAAGTGGTGTTATAGTCACAACCAATCAAATATAGCGTGGGGCGCACAAGAAATACTATACCCTGTGTAAGTAGATATATACTTTTATTAAAGGAAAAAAAACAAAACAACGTAGGGAAATTGCGGTGTGGGCACAGTCTGTGTCAATTCTCACTACACACCACATCAATAATACAACCCCATTGAAAACAATATACTGAATACAATTAAAAAAAAAATAAAAAAAAAATAAATAAATAATATGGTGGGATATGTTTGACAATATAATCCTATATAGACATATACATTGCACATAAGGCAGGTCAGTATCCACTAAGAAGGGTTCATAGGAGTATCTAAAAATCGTGATCCGAGTATAATAGTATGAGACTCCCACAAAATTGCCTATTAGTACACAAAAATTCTCACTATGCCCTTGATACATATCAAGGCAGTGTTAACTTAGTGATTAGCACTGCAGTCTTGCAGCGCTGGGGTCCTGGGTTCAAGTCCCACTAAGGACAACATCTGCAAGGAGTTTGTATGCTCTCCACGTGTTTGCGTGGGTTTCCTTCCACACTCCAAAAACAGACTGATAGGGAATTTAGATTGTGAGCCCCAATAGGGACAGTGTTGCCAATGTATGTAAAGCGCTGTAGAATGAATAGCGCTATATAAATATTAATAATAATAATGAAACCTATGGGTCATGTTCTGCAGAAAAACCATATATAGACAACCATCATCCCATAAGTTACACAGGTACCTGCTAGAAAGGGTTCAGTGGTGGTGTTATTGGTGAAATGATAGCCAGACCTCGTGCCACAGACCCTTAGGTCACCACTAACACCACCATTGAACCCTTTCTAGCAGGTACCTGTATAACTTATGGGATGATGGTTGTCTATTTGGGATATTTCTAGGACCTGACCCATAGACTTCATACTTATTAACACTGCATTGATATAGGGTGTTCTGACCTGCATTACATGGGTAGAGATTTTCTGACTAGTATTGCACTAATATGTGCTGTGTTATAGCGGAATGCATGTTTTATTTAAGAGGCTTTCCGCTACTTTGATATTGACGGCCTATCTTTAGGATAAGTTATCAATGTCTGACCAGCTGGGATCCGACACCCCGCACCACCATCCATCAGCTGTACTCCGTTTTGGTGGCAGCAGCAGGCAGCCAGAAATGCTCAGTGCAGGAGCTGCTCCATCTGACCGCGGCTGCGTACTGCACATCCGCCTCCTATTGATTTGAATGTGAGGCAGATGTTCAGTACCCGGCTACTCAGAAGACTGAGAAGCTCTGGAATGGAGCATTTCCAGCCACATGCGCCACCACTGGGACCGAGAACAGCTGATCCACAGGTGTGCCGGGTGTCGGACCTCGTTCAATCAAACATTGATGACCAATCCTAAGGAAAGGCCATCAATGTCAAAGTAGTGAGTGCATAGTTAAAGTGAACCTGTCAGGTGCACTATGCACTCAGAACCATGACCAGTTCCGGGTGCATACTGCTAATCCCTGCCTAACTGTCCCTGTATACACTAGTGTAGCACCCAGTGATATGGGATACTCAGTTCCAGGTAGTATACGTCCAGGGAATGTCACGATGGTGGCCGTTACCCGGTTCCGTGCCCTGGGCCCTTTTTGTAATATGGATATTTACAGAGGATTTGTGAATAGAGTTTATTCGCCACTTGCGATTATGTATATGGAGCCGCCGCTAAAGAATGTCTCTACTGGGGCTGATGGTATTAGCAGCTAGTATGATAGTCCCTCCACAAGTAGGGTATTGCCCCAGCGGGTGTATGGTTCGGTGGGCGTCGGAAGGAGTCCAGATAGGTATTCAGTGCAACTGGTTTACTCACTTTTAGGGTGTTAACTAGTTGCCCGAGGCCGGCTGGTTTTGCCTTCAGCTCCCCTTCGTCCCAGTTCCAGTCTGGTTCTCTGGTACCTTCTTCCCCTGCACCTGTCTCTGGTAAGAGGTTCTGGTGATATAGAACACTGGGGGTCCCCGGTCTGTGGTTTGTCCACTTCTGTCTGCCTGACGGTAGCATGAACCCTGTGGGGTTGGAGTCTCTGGTCCTGTCCCCGACTCTCCCTTTGCTACTGAGTCTTCGGATTCTTTAAGGTCAGCAAGGTCCTTGATGGTCCCCTCTGCTGTGCAGGTGTTAACAGGTCGGCTTGAAGCTCTTTCCTGTCCTAGGGTCCTGTACCCAGTCGGTGCATAGTTCTGGGAGTACTCCACCGGCAACCACCTCTCCTGGGTACCAGGTCACAGTTAACCCGAGTCAGGATGTTGCTCAGTCATACCTTCACTGTCAACTCTGTTCTGACTGTGTCTGATCCCTTTTACTGCAGACTTTCTTCTCTCTCTGGGTACGCTCACACGAGCGACAAAAACGGACGAGAGCAATGCGAGAAATTCTCGCATTGCACTCGGACCAATAATAGTCAATGAGGGAGAGCTGTTGGTCAGCTTTTCTTGCATCCAGATTCTGGATGCGAGAAAAGCGGCAGCATGCTGCGATTTGATCCAGAATACGTCCGAGGCTCGCCAATACAAGTCAATGGGTGCGAGGAAAAATCGGATGTCACACGGACGGCACACGGACCATCCTAGTGACATCCGTTTTTCTAAATACAATCCTATCATGTAGCACAGAACACTGTAAATTCTCCTGTACATGACTGTAAATGAGTAACAGCTGCTGTGCAAAAAAACGGATTGCATACTGACAGCACACTGAGTGCACACTGATGACAAGTGAGAAAAATTCGTCCGACTCTCGCAAACGAGAATGGGACCGTTTTTTAATACGTTCGTGTGAGTCCAGCCTCCGTCTACTATACTGACTACTCTCCACAGTCTGCCCCTCTCACCTGGTCAACTAGTGGACTGGAGTGGCTCCACCTCTAGGCACCCATCCATTGGTATCCAGCTAGGGTGGGACCATTGTATGGGGGAAATGTTGGGGAAAACTGGAATTATCTGGGTTTTTGGTATCATTGACACTGGGGTTCTGGGTCCCTAAGGGGGTAGGCCCTGCATCCTGGTGGGGATGCAGAACCTTGTAGCACCCTGATGGCTTCAGGGGCGCTACATTAGCATAGATAAAGAGATCTTTAGAAAAAGTATTTCTAAAGACCTTTTTATGATATATACTGATTTAGCATGAGGAAAAAAATAAAATAAAATTGGATAATAAAATCGGATAATATGCACCCATACACACATATGCACCGAGATCAGGTCATAGGATGTTATCTGGGCGCAGTTCGATACACTCAGACAATGGAGAAATTACACTTTCCATCTTCTCACTTGTGCTCGGATTCTCGCATGTGATAGTATCACAGTATATCACACTCCGCTTACACTCGCCGCAGTTTGAGCCGAGTGTCATTTAAGTGGTGGTTCACTACTCATTAGTAGTGGCCACATCCCTGTAAATCTCAGGAAAGGCTTTTGTCAAATTTGTGTAGTACATTCTGCCTCTGAGCGGCGTTATCGCGGTTCACCAATTCCCATCATATGACCTCCGGGCTCTGTGACCTCTGAGATCAGGTGATGTCAGGTCACCTTCCAGATGACCTAACATCACCGAGGCGGCTCCAGTCTTCCTGAGTGACTGGGCTGTGGGCAGCGTTTCACCACTCGTCACAGCGCAGTGTCACGCTCTCTCCTTCACTGCAGAGCGCCACAAGCAGGAGACTGAGGCCGCCTCAGTGATCTCAGGTCAACTGGAAGTTGACGTGACATCACCAGATCTCATGAAGCCCCAATGTCATGTGATGGGGATGAGCGGACTGCAATAACGCTGCTCAGAGGCAGAATATACTACACAAGGTATTTGCCAAAAGCGTTCCCTATGTGATTTACAGGGATGTAGCCACTAATGGTGAGTAGTGAACCACCCCTTTAACATAATCTGGCCAATTCTCTCACATGAGAAAATATAAGACCATATAAGCGAGCCCTAAGGGTATGTGCGCACGTTGCGTTCTGGAGTGACAAAAAGCAGCGTTTTGTCACTGCATGTGCGTTTCAAAACGCATCCAAAACGCTGCATTTTGGATGCATTTTGAATGCAGAATGGATGCGTTCTGGATGCTTGCTCTCCCACAGAGAGGAAAAAGCATCCGAAATACACATAATAAGTGACATGTTGCTTTTTAGAACGCATCGATTTTGTCAAATTTGGCATCAAAACGCAATGTGCGTATTGAATTTGCTTAATTGTCATAGACTTTGCTGGGGACACAGAACGCATGCGTTTACGCTGCAGTTTAAAACTGTGCTTAAACGCATGAGAAAAAAAAAATGCAACATGCGCACACAGCCTTACAGTTCTAGCAAAGTGGAGGGGATTTATATAAATCTCCTGCCCACTGAGCTCTTTTTACGCAGCGTACACTGACCTGCGGTGCAGGTTTCAAATCCGCTGCATGTCAAGCTCTTTTGCAGGTACTCAGATTTATGTGCAGATTTTTCCCATAGGCTATGTGCGCACTGCACCGCACCGAAAAGGTGCGCTTCAGAGCGCAGCTGAAAACTGCGTTCTGAAGCGCATGGTGCCAGCAGAGAACGTGCGCACTGCATGCTGCCTCTCCCTATAGACAGCATGCAAACCGCACGAAAGAAGTGACATGTCACTTATTAGAACACAGCGATTCGGGCAGCAGCCGAATCGCTGCGTTCTAATAGGCCACATGCGCACGGCTCCTGCACAATCTCCATAGATTGTGCAGGGGACGCAGGACGCATGCAGTTACGCTGCGGTGCAGAACGCAGCGTAACTGCATGCAATACGCACGCACATACCCATAGACTTCCATTAGAGAAGAAAAAGAAAAAAAAAAAAAAAACAACAACAAAACACATGCAGTTTTTGCACATTATTGTAGCAATAAAATTTTGGCAAAGCCAAATACCAGAAAGTATCAAAAAGAAAGCAGCTTTATTTCAAATGTGACGTACCAACAAGAAACAAAAAAAAACTGCAGCATAAATACTGCATGTAACCTAATAGGTGCAGAAATGCTGTAATATCAAAAACTCACCAAAAGCAAATGTTTTGCAGCCTATCAACACAATATGTCAAATTTAGAGCCAATTACATGGAGGAGTTTGCCTTGAAGAAATGACACGCACTTTTTCCCCCCTACCAGATTTTTTCAAAATCCAAAGAGGAAAATAAAAAGCAAAAAAAAAAAAAAAAAAAAAACCATGAACACACGCACAGCATAGTGTATTCACATTTAACTGAAAAGGAACAGTATTTCAAGCATTTTAAGGCTTTTTTTGGAGCAGATCCGCATAATAAAACACTGTCTAAAAATCAAAGGGTATGTGCATACTGAGTTTTTCAAAGGAGTTTTGAAGCAGGAACTCTCCAAATCCGTCGCAAAAACTTTTCTTTATTACAATTCTGCTCTGAAAACTCAGCAAAAGGACTCTGTGTGCTGATAGCCTAAGACTGCTCCAAAAAGTGGTTTGTTTTTTGTCATGCTTTAGTTTTGTGGTAGTTTTTTTACGCAGTTTCTTCAGCCAAAACTAGAAGTAAATTTAGGCTATGTGCGCACGCTGCATCTTTGTGGTGACCAAAAAGATGCACGTTTTTTGGTCCCAAAAATACGTAACGTTGGCATGCATTTTATACCGCTTTTTTTTTTTTAAATGTTTTTATTAATTTAAACACAAAGTAATATGAATATAACCAGACATTTTATGAAAATATACATTGCTGACTTTAGTAAACAACTCACATGTGAATAATCTAGGTTATAGAATGTTACTTTTAAATTTAACCACTACATACTAAACTACTATAACAATAAAATACATCAACTTTTAATCTGTCTTCTTTACTCATTGGAGTGGAAATCACCAAATTACAACATATCGATCAATCATAACCACAAGGATATTTTAGAAACATAAATTATTAAATATATAACTGGAATAGGGAAAAAAAAAAAACAGGTTTAAATAGAGTTGTTTATCATTAGGTTATTCCATCTTTCCCAAATTTTTTGGGTATCGATTTTATACCGCTTTTTTGCCCAGTGCATTTTTGTTAAATCTATTGACTGGAAGGGCTCAAAAACACAAAGAATTGACATGCTGCATCTTTGTGGTCATCACAAAGAGGCAGCCAAAAAAAAAAAAAAGCTTCAATGTGAGAACAGAAAAACTGAAATCTCAGACTTTGCTGGGAAAGGAAACGCATGCAGTTTTAGGACCAAAACTGCACCCAAAAAAACTCAGTGTGCGCACAAGACCTTAGGCATGCTTTTTGGTGCGTTTTTCTGTCTCAAGGTGCAGAAAATTTCTGCACTAAATACTCAGCGTGCGCACATAACCTTATAGGGAACCTGTCACCAGTTTTTTCACTATTAGGCTATGTGCGCACGTTGCGTACTAGCCCTGCAGAAATTTCTGCAGCGATCTGAAGAGCACACGTGCGCTTCAAATCGCTGCAGAAAATGTCCGTAGAGAAAAAAAAAAAAGCCGATTCCATGCGCTCTGCCTGCAGCTCCTGCCACAGACCGAGCACTAGCTGCCGGCAAAGTGCACGGAAGAAGTGACATGTCCCTTCTTAGAACGCAGCGCTTCGGGCAGCAGCCGAAGCGCTGCGCTCTAAGACGCCACGTGCGCACGGCCCCTGCACAATCTCCATAGACTGTGCAGGGGACGCAGGACGCATGCAGTTACGCTGCGCTACAAAGCGCAGCGTAACTGCATGTATTTACGCAACGTGCGCACATAGCCTTAAACTAAAAGTATCCTCTTCAGCAGCTTCTGTGCTGCTTTGTATGAAGATGCACCTTGTTCCCTGACTCCCCTTGCAGACCTCAAAAAGCCTTCATAAAAGCTGACCGCCATGTATACTAATTACCTGTGTGGCTCAGATGGGCATCCTCTTTTTCGGCTCCTGTCCCCCCCCTTCTGCCACGGTTCACCGTCCTCCTTTCTTGATTGACGGGATAACGCCCTCCGTCATCCTCCTCGTTGCTCTTTCAAATCTCGTGCCTGTGCAGTTATGTCTGCTTGTGCAGGCGCAGTTCGCTCTGCCATACCGCGGGCAGAGCAGAAAACATAGCTGGTGCGCTGAATGTGCAGACACAAGGATTAGGTCGCGTACGAGGATGACGCAGTGACGCCATGCACAGCGCCGCCAACGACTATAATCTCGCACCTGCGCAAATAGCTCACCGGCACGCACGAGGGCAGCTATGTTTTCTGCTCTTCCTGCGATATGGCAGAGCGAACTGCGCCTGTGCAAGCCGACATAACTGCACAGGCGTGAGATTTGAAAGAGCAACGAGGAGGATGACGAAGGTGTCATTACGTCAATCATGAAAGGAGGATTACGAACAGTGGCAGGAGGGGGGACAGGAGCCGAAAAAGAGGACGCCCATCTGAGATCCACAGGTAATTAGCATACCTAAAAGGCATGTTTTATAAAGTTATTTTTGGGGCTCTGCAAGGGAAGTCAGGGAACAAGTTGCACCTTCATAGAATGCAGCCCAGGAGCTGCAGAAGGTGACACTTTTGGTTTAACCCCTTCACGACCGCGGGCAGTAAAATTACGTCCTATTTTAACGTGACTTAACGACCAGGGACGTAATTTTACTGCCTAAACTTCATTTGATTGCCGTGGCCATAGCAACGGCTTTCAAATGATGTCCCCTGCTGTTTCTTACAGCAGGGGACCTTTGCTTGACCCTAGGGGGGGCGGCATCGCCACCCCCTATCGACGATCGATGTGATTGGCTGTTCAAATCTGAACCGCCAACCACATCGATCGCACTAATTTCGGCAAAAATAATGCCCGAATTAGTGCGATCCTGTGAGATCCAGCTATGAGATGCCGCAGCTGCTGCAGCATATCATAGGTGGACCTCAAACATGTCTCCCCCAGCCCCTGCAGCACTGATTGGAGCGATCGTGCTATGACGCGCAATCGCTCCAATCAGTGTGCAGTGGGGCGGTGTGATTTGCCGGTGGCCGCCCTCCCCAGGCCTGTGCTGGCCTGCGAGCCCTCCCCCAACATGTCTGCAGCGTGCAGTGGCTGGTACTTGTGGTACCACGCCACCGCCGCTGCTGCCGCCGCCGCCGCCCTAGCTGTCACCGCTGCTGCACGTGAGTACTGTGCTCACTTTGCAGCCAGCCCGTGCGCGCTCCCGTGGTGCCCCTGCGCGCTCCCGTGGTGCCCCTGCGCGCTGCCATGGTAGCCCCTGCCGTGCCCCCCCCGCGATCTGCTCCCCCCAACCCCCCCCCCCCCGACATCCCGATCTGCTCCCCCCGCGATCTGACTGCCTCCCCCATTATCTCTGTTCTGCAGCTCCCTCTCCGGTCTCCCCCTCTGCTCTACCCCCTCCCCCTCTGCTTCCCCCCCCCCTCTCTGCTCTCACTCCCCCCCCCTCTCCCCCTCTGCTCTCCCCCGACGTCCTCTTACCTGTCTTCACCGGCCTGATCACATCTGCGTCCATCGCTGGGTCCTTCCTGGGCATTCTGCTGATCTGCCTGCTGCTCCTGTAAAGCTGTCCATCTCTCTGCCATCTATTCCTCTGCAGCTCTTCTGGTCAGTGTTCCTCCTGCTAGTCCTCTGGGTACTGTGAGTATAACTTTTTTTTTTTTTTTTCCCGTATCCCCTGTCCATTTTTACACCTCATCTGTCCGTGCGTCCCGCCAAGCGCTGATCAGGGATGCAGATAACGGATCGGCATCCCTGCTCAATTTTTGGCGTGACTTTTTTTTTTTTTTCCGTATCCCCGACGCTTTTTGTATCGCATCCGTCCGTGCGTCCTGCCAAGCGCTGATCAGGGATGCAGATAACGGATCGGCATCCCTGCTCAATTTTTGGCGTGACTTTTTTTTCCGTATCCCCGACGCTTTTTGTATCGCATCCGTCTGTGCGTCCCGCCAAGCGCTGATCAGGGATGCAGATAACGGATCGGCATCCCTGCTCAATTTTTGGCGTGACTTTTTTTTTTCCGTATCCCCGACGCTTTTTGTATCACATCCATCCGTGCGTCCCGCCAAGCGCTGATCAGGGATGCACATAACGGATCGGCATCCATGGTCAATTTTTGGCGTGACTTTTTTCCATATTTGCGACGCTTTTTGTATCGCATCCGTCCGTGCGTCCCACCAAGCGCTGATCAGGGATGCACATAACGGATCTGCATCCATGGTCAATTTTTGGCGTGACTTTTTTTTTTTTTACGTATCCCCGACGCTTTTTTGTATCGCATCCGACAGTGCGTCCTGCAGCGGCCGATCAGTGCACTGCGTCTGTGCGTTTGAAAAGTCAAATGGCGCTCCTTCTCTTCTGAGCCCCGCCATGCGCTCAAACAATTTATTTCCACCACATATGAGGTATCTGCGTACTCAGGAGAAAATGCACAATACATTTTATGGTGCATTTTTTCCTGTTACCCTTGTGAAAAAAAAAGCTACCTAGTTGAAGCAACCGTTTTGTGGAAAAAAAAAAAAATTTTCTTTTCACGGCTCAACGCTATAAACTTCTGTGAAGCCCCCAGGTGTTCAAAGTGCACATCAAACATCTAGAAAAATTATTTGAGGGCTCTAGTTTCCAAAATGGTGTCACTTGTGGGGGAGCTCCACTGTTTAGGCACCATAGGGGGTCTCCAAACGTGACATGGCGTCCGCTAATGATTCAAACCAATTTTGCTGTCAAATGGCGCTCCTTCTCTTCTGAGCCCCGCCATGCGCCCAAACAATTACTTTCCACCACATATGAGGTATCTGCGTACTCAGGAGAAATTGCACAATACATTTTATGGTGCATTTTTTCCTGATAGCCTTGTGAAAAAAAAAGCTACCTAGTTGAAGCAACCGTTTTGTGGTAAAAAAAATTTTTTTTCTTTTCACGGCTCAACGCTATAAACTTCTGTGAAGCCCCCAAGTGTTCAAAGTGCTCACCAAACATCTAGAAAAATTATTTGAGGGCTCTAGTTTCCAAAATGGGGTGACTTGTGGGGGAGCTCCATTGTTTAGGCACCTCAGGGGGTCTTCATACCCCACATGGCGTCCGCTAATGAGTGCAGCTAATTTTGCATTCAAAAATTCAAATGGCGCTCCTTGCCTTCCGAGCACTGCCGTGTGTCCAAAGATTTGATTTCCACCACATATGAGGTATCTGCGTATTCAGGAGAAAATGCACAATACATTTTATGGTGCATTTTTTCCTGTTACCCTTGTGAAAAAAAAAGCTACCTAGTTGAAGCAACCGTTTTGTTGTAAAAAAAATTTTTTTTCTTTTCACGGCTCAACGCTATAAACTTCTGTGAAGCCCCCAGGTGTTCAAAGTGCTCACCAAACATCTAGAACAATTATTTGAGGGCTCTAGTTTCCAAAATGGGGTCACTTGTGGGGGAGCTCCATTGTTTAGGCACCTCAGGGGGTCTTCAAACCCGACATGGCGTCCGCTAACAGGTGCAGCTAATTTTGCACTCAAAAATTCAAATGGCGCTCCTTGCCTTCCGAGCACTGCTGTGTGTCCAAACATTTGATTTCCACCACATATGAGGTATCTGCGTACTCAGGAGAAAATGCACAATACATTTTATGGTGCATTTTTTCCTGTTACCCTTGTGAAAAAAAAAGCTACCTAGTTGAAGCAACCGTTTTGTGGTAAAAAAAATTTTTTTTCTTTTCACGGCTCAACGCTATAAACTTATGTGAAGCCCCCAGGGGTTCAAAGTGCTCACCAAACATCTAGAAAAATTATTTGAGGGCTCTAGTTTCCAAAATGGGGTCACTTGTGGGGGAGCTCCATTGGTTAGGCACCTCAGGGGGTCTTCAAACCCGACATGGCGTCTGCTAATGAGTGCAGCTAATTTTGCGTTCAAAAATTCAAATGGCGCTCCTTCCCTTCCGAGCTCTGCCGTGCGCCCAAACAATTGATTTTTACCACATATGGGGTATCAGCGTACTCAGGAGAACATGCACAATAAATTGTATTGTGTACTTTCTCTTTTCTCCCTTGTAAAAATGAAAATTTTATGGCTAAAGTAACATTTTTGTGTTAAAAAGTAAAATTTTCATTTTTTCCTTCCACATTGCTTTGGTTCCTGTGAAGCACCTAAAGGGTTAATAAACTTATTGGATGTGGTTTTGAGCAGTGTGAGGGGTGTAGTTTTTAGAATGGGGTCACTTTTGGGTATTTTCTGTCACCTAGGCCTCTCAAAGTCACCTCAAATGTAATGTGGTCCCTAAAAAAATTATTTTGTAAATTTTGTTGGAAAAATGAGAATTTGCTGATGACCTTTGACCCCTTCTAACTTCCTAACGGAAAAAAAATTTGTTTCGAAAATTGCGCTGATGTAAAGTACACAAGTGGGAAATGTTATTTAGTAACTATTTTGTGTGACATATCTCACAGATTTATGGGCATAAATTTTCAAAGTTTGAAAATTGCGAAATTTTCAAAATTTTCGCCAAATTTCCTAAATTTTCACAAATAAACGCAAAAAATATCGGCCTAAATTTACCACTGACATGAAGTACAATATGTCACGAGAAAACAATCTCAGAATCGCCAGGATCCGTTGAAGCGTTCCAGAGTTATAACCTGTCAAAGTGACACTGGTCAGAATTGCAAAAAATGGCCCGGTCATTAGGGTGTTTTAGTGGCCGGGGGTGAAGGGGTTAATAGTGAAAAACCTGGTGACAGGTTCCCTTTAAAAACAATAGGAAATATAACAGAATTCCTCTGCTGGATCCATTTCTGACTTTGGGTCAAAAAAACAAACAAAAAAAAAAAAAACAAACTGCATCTTCCCAAGAACCCCTGCGCATGAAATCGCCTAAAAGCAAACTTCCCCTTTAACAACGAGCAACAGTTGTGCACAGTGTTGAAATACACAAGTAACTTTTTTTTTAGCATGAAAGTGGGAAAATAGAGAAGTAATGAAGGGACTTTTTGCGCCATTAATCAAAACTCACTGACACTCAAAAATAAATTATACAAAAAAATAAACTATTTAAAGACACAATGACTCAATTGTAACAATATACAGATAAATAAGTAGGGAATATATGACACATGTGGGTGTAACCACCCTGCCTGTGTAGACATGGATACATATATACTCCATTTTTGCTGTTTATTAGTAGACTTCTAACTTAGGGGGTAATTAACCGGCATTAATGGGTGTGAGCAATAGTTAAAGACTTAAATCATAATTAACAACATGCAGATCTCCATGTAATATGAAGTTCCCATTAAGACCTGAGCTAGATAATAACATCACAGCAATCAATGACTATTGCCTACCATCACTAGCCCCCCCAAATATGATGGGATCCCCCCAAATATGATGGGAGCCCCAGGAGTAGTGGGATGGGGGATGATTACTTACAAGCTGCAGCCCAGGTCTCCTCTTTCCTTCCTCCTCCTTCAGCTGACGAGCTCCTTCTCCATCCAGTTTCCTCTCCAGCCCAATAAACCCTGCAGCCAACTCCAGCCAGAGTCACCGCCCAGACCGAGCAGCTCGCACTGTAATGTATAGCAATGGAGCTCTGCCTGCAGCACCCAATAAAGTGTGGGTGGAAATCCACTCACATCCACAGATCCTGCACTTTATGACAATTAACCGCTTCTTCACTGTCTGGACATATTTATTTCTACTTCTTTTTAGGCTGTGTGCACACTGTGCATTTTTATAAAAACAATTTTTATGCTGCAAGCAAATCCTGATGCCAGCAGAATGAGAATCCTGCGTTTTTACCTGCGTTTTTTTGTGGTTTTGCTGCAGAAATTTCTTGAGAAAATGGTTGTAACCTTTCTGCAGACATTCCCCAGCAAAAGCTATGGAAAAAAAAATTAGCTGTGCGCACACTGCATTTTTCTCAAGAACATTCTTTCTGTAGAATTTCTTGAGAATATGCGCACAGTGCGTTTTTCGCGGCGTTTTTGCGCGTTTTTCGGGTGCGTTTTTGGCCTCAAAACTGCATGACTTTGCTTCCCCAGCAAAGTGTATGAGTTTTCAATTTTGCTGTCGGCGCACAACTGTTTTTTTAGGCTAGGTTCACACACTGCGTGTTTTTGACGCTGCGTTTTTGTGCGTTTTTGGCCGCTAAAAACGCACAAAAACGCACCTGCGTCGAAAAAAACGCATTTGAAAAAAAACGCGATTTGGTGCGTTTTTGGCTGCGTTTTGCTGCGTTTTTGATCTCTGCGTTTTGCTGCGTTTTTCCAATGCATTGCATGGGGGGAAAACGCAGAAAAACGCAGGAAAGAACTGACATGTCCATTTTTTTTTTTTAACTCAAAAACGCAGGTAAAAAAAACAGATGTGTGCGGACAGCAAAAATGAAAACTCAGACTTTGCTGGGGAAGCAAAGTCATGCAGTTTTGAGGCCAAAAACGCACCCGAAAAACGCTGCGAAAAACGCACTGTGCGCACATAGCCTTAAGCTGCGTTTTTGAGCTTAAAAAAAATGGACATGTCAATTCTTTCCTGCGTTTTTCTGCGTTTTCCGCCCATGCAATGCATTGGAAAACCGCAGAAAAACGCAGAGATCAAAACGCAGCAAAACGCAGCCAAAAATGCACCAAATCGCGGAACGTATGCGTTTTTTGCCGCATTTGTTTGACGCGGGTGCGTTTTTATGCGTTTTTAGCGGCCAAGAACGCACAAAAACGCAGCGTCAAAAAAACGCAGTGTGTGAACTTAGCCTTAGAATGTGCATGTCACTTCTTTTCTGCAGATACCTGCGTTTTTTGCCATTGATAATGGTAATAATAATAATAATTTTATTCATTTATATAGCGCTATTAATTCCACAGTGCTTTACATACATTGCAATACTGTCCCCATTGGGGCTCACAATCTAGAGTCCCTATCTGTATGTTTTTGGAGTGTGGGAGGAAACCGGAGTACCCGGAGGAAACCCACGCAAACACGGGGAGAACATACAAACTCCTTGCAGATAGTGTCGTTGGTAAAAAACCGCAGGGACCAACCTGCAGAAAAAATGCACCAAAAACACATAGAAAAACGCGGTAAAAATGCATACGGTTCTTGGTGCGTTATTGGTGCGGTTTTTGACCTCAAGTGCGCTAATCTTTCAGACTCTCAAGACATTTCTTGAGAAAAATCCTTTTTCTTGTGTGAACAGAGCCTTAGAGCACATGTTGAGTATTTTCTCCTTGCAGATTTGGTGCAGAAGATAATCTACATTATGATAATTATTTCAGCATTTTTTGCAGCATTTTTTTTTCATCCATTTCAATTTGAAAAACACATGTAATTAGGGTATATGCACGTGTTTAGTATTTGGTTGCAGAAATTTCTGCTTGCAGGTTTTTTTACACATCTACGCTAAAAAAAAAATAGAACTAAAGAGTCGGCCCCATTAGCACGTAAACACTCCCCTGTGGGTGTGGTATCATGCTAATGAATAGACGAGGTCACTCACCTTTCAGCTGCCCCCGACGCTGGACTTCAGCTCAGTGCGCATGACCCCAGAGTTTCAGTCATCCACACTATGAAGCCAGGTGTATGCGTCCTGGCTTCAAACTGAAGTAGTGCGCATGAAGTCCAGGTGAGTGAGCTCATCCTCTGACACTGCACATTCATTAGCATGATAGCACACCCACAGAGGCGTACTAACATGCTAATGAGTACAACTAGCAAGGGAAGCAACGCCCAGGGGACTAGTCCCCTCGCTCATTAGCATACGGTATAAGATCTTTAGAAATACTTTTTCTAAAGATCTCTTTATCTATGCTAGTGTATACAGGGACAGTTAGGCAGGGATTAGCAATATGCACCCAGAACTGCCCATGGTTCTCGGTGCATATTGCACCTGACAGGTTTCCTTTAACCTCACTTGCCTAGGGACCTGATGGTACGTTGTTTCGGAAAAAAAATTTGGTTGTGAGCCAAGTTTATGTCAACTGTTATTCACAAATTGGCTGATGCCCTATCTCGCTGCTATTGTCAGACGCTTTATCAAATGCATCCACCAGCTTCTCTGTTGGGCAGTCCATGCGCACATTTCCTTTCAGAATTGGTGACAACTAGGGATGATCGAATACCAAAATATCCGACTTCGCGAATACCCGACGAATAGGTCACCACTTTTCGACTATTCGCAAATATTCGATGCGCAATGGAAGTCTATGGGAAACCAGAATAATTTCACGTTGGACCTAACGGCGAGCTGTGGTCACTAAGGAAAAGGCCGAAATGGATGGGAAAAAGCAGAATCTCTCGCTCTCTTTCTCTCTCTCTACCGAATAGTGGCGAATACATTCGCTCAGACCTAGTGACAACCTAATAACCTCACTAGAGGGGAATTTGTGGCCTCTGCTGGTCTAAAGTGTAGCACAAAAAGAAGAAAAGACCTCGCACCACCACACCGCGCTCCGCAATAATGCCGGAAAGAAGGAGGTCAGATCAGGTTGTTTTCCCATATAGCACTGGTTAGGGGTGCACGTTGATGTAGAAATCAAAGACCCATAGAAGTGCTGTATAGCACGAAACGGCCATCGTCCTGAGGAGACCTGCACCCATCTCTCCTCTTGCCTTTTATGTGCACTTTTGGAACCAATAAAAGAATCTCTCTTCTGGAACCGGATGGTATGTGCCGTTGATTCCCTACTTTCCTCATGGTTTTATGGTCTAAAGTGCAGTCCAAAGCCATTAATATCAGCAGGCCTGGTCATTTTGCTCATTGATGTTGGTACCAAGAACCAATATTTTCTCAGATGGTGACACTCACGAGATCTTTACAAATACTTTTTCTAAAGATCCTTTTATCTATGCTAGTGTATACAGGGACGGTTAGGCAGGGATTAGCAATATGCACCCAGAACTGCTCGTGGTTCTGGGTGCATATTGGGCCTGACAGGTTCCCTTTAATTTATAAATAATTATTTATAAATAATTATAATTATTTATTCAGTGCACAACACCCAAATTATCAGTCCAAAAATAGCCCCTTCGATTACTGAACTGATCACCCCGTACCTTAACTGCAACAACGACAGGAGCACCAGTTATTATTCAGTACGGCACTGAAACTGCTGACCCGTCTGAATCAGTGAAAAGGGAAATTTCAGAGTTACTAACCATTGCTGACTAGTACGTCATGCCTTCGTAATGGCAAAGACATTCTCTCCAAACTTCCAAATCTGCCTTCAAAGGAAAGGTTAATCTACTTCTATGCTTAGGCATTTTTACTCTGCCCAAACATAGCACATAACAGACTCGGTGAAAAACTGTCCCATCGACATCAACCGGCAAGCAAACACCAAAAGCCTAGAAGTGATTGCATTTGCACTGAAGTTACCTTGAGAGCAGAAGAGAAAGCTTCCCCAATTTGTAACAAGCGTCACAGAAGAAAAAAACATTGCTTTGAATCAAGTTCAATTCCCAAAAAAGGACAACGTTGAGAAGAAAAGGCCCTCTGTGTTGTCTGACGAAAGGGGAACTCCAAAGTGATTCATGAAATATTGAAATGTATGCAACAAGAACTGGCAGCTATTTGTATCCCTTGGGGAAATAAATAAGAAATCAGCAAAGTAATGGATGGTAGAAATTACATGTCTTATACCGGACTACCCATTCCCGAAAAAAAAACTAGAAACCTCAAAATAGCGGTATGAGATGGAGCAACCTATCGGCAGGAATACCTCAAAATAGTACTCACGTCACGATCCATACAAATATCCAACAATCCAACAAGTGCTAATAACCTCGGTGTACGGGCAAAGACCAAAGAGCGATTCAATATCCGACCCCTGCCCTCAACAATGGGACCACTCTGTCAAAGGAAGTATAATATAAGGATACATCTACCACCATCATTACTGATGACCCCATGGGGATGGAAAGGTCTATATTTTCCTATTATATTTTAGGAATTATACCAAACAAATTGGGACATGTAGGGGAAGAAAAGAGGCCTACCATTCTACCCAAAGACGCTTTTTCCCCAGTTTTTTTTATATAAAAAGTCCTGAGCAGATTATAAATCATCGGACATGACTGGATTCTTAGAAAGCATGAAGGAGATAAAGAAACCAAACATGGACCCAAAAAGTAAAATAACTCATTACCAGTGGTATCAGTGTTCCCCTATAAAAAGTGCCAGGACGGAGTTTAATCTGACCTGCTAGGTAAAAAGATAAAAGTGCCTGTGCTCAGAGGTATTACCCATTTTCACAGTTTCCACTACAAGCACAGTAGTTCTTCCACAATGGTGGGAACTAGGTAAGTACAACTTTTGGGCTGGGACGGGTGCCTTCTCTCATGAAAAGAAAAATTGCAAGAGGGTCACTTTTTCACTTTTTTTGGGGGGGATAAGAGTATACCGTGCCATTCATAGCTACTACACAATCTACAGAGCTGTGCCAGTTCCAGTTTTGAGTGGCCTTTCAATCAGGAGATCAGAGGGGATACGTCGTTAGTAGTAGACTGGGCTCACACAATGGTATGGCATCTGATGCGAGTGTATCGGATGCGATATGCTAATGACCCTCGGCTCCCTATCTTCTGCCAGTGTGAACCGAGTTTCATGCAGCTGTGATCTGACCCTGTGATCGGATAACAGCTGTGGAAGAAGGGGAAGGATTAATCTCCCCATATCCTCCTTTGTCAGCTGATGCAATTATCACACTGCACTCGGATATCATCTGAGTGCAGTCTGATATTTCTCTCGCACCCGTAGACTTGTATGGGTGCAGGTTTCACGGGTCTAGCTGACAATCGCAGCATGCTGCAACTTTTCTCTTATCCAGAATCTGGATGAGAAAAAAAGATGACCATCTGTTCTCCCTCACTGAATAACATTGGTCCCAATGCAATGTGAGATTTTATCGCATTGCACTCATCTCGTGTGAGCTTACCCATAAAGTCCTAGAAATCTCCTGAATGATAAAATTCTGACTGCAACAACCAAGGAGTAAAGGTACCGTCACACTAAGCGACGCTCCAGCGATCCCACCAGCAACCTGACCTGGCAGGGAGCGTCGCAGGCATATCTCACCAGCAACCAGTGACCAGCCCCCAGCCAGCAGCGACGCGTGGAAGCGATGCTGCGCTTGGTAACTAAGGTAAATATTGGGTAACCAACCAGATATTTACCTTGGTTACCAGCGCACACCGCTTAGCGCTGGCTCCCTGCACTCCTAGCCAGAGTACACATCGGGTTAATTACCCGATGTGTAGTCTGGCTATGTGTGCAGGGAGCAGGAGCCGGCACTGGCAGCGTGAGAGCGGCGGACGCTGGTAACGAAGGTAAATATCGGGTAACCAAGGTAAGGGCTTTTTGGTTACCCGATGTTTACCGTGGTTACCAGCGTCCGCAGAAGTCGGCTCCTGCTGCCTGCACATTTAGTTGTTGCTGTCTCGCTGTCACACACAGCGATCTGTGCTTCACAGCGGGAGAGCAACAACTAAAAAATGGCCCAGGACATTCAGCAACAACCAGCGACCTCACAGCAGGGGCCAGGTTGTTGCTGGATGTCACACACAGCGACATCACTAGCAACATCGCTGCTACGTCACAAAAGTCGTGCCTCAGCAGCGATGTTGCTAGCGATGTTGCTTAGTGAGACGTGGCCTTAAGACTTGGAACCTTGGGAAAGGGCAAAATGTCACGTTAGCTGATAAGAGAACAGTACTGTTGAAGACGCATGGTGTTGGGGGCCATGTTGGAGACTTTACCCAAGAACAACTAGCAAACATCACACCTGGGAACTGCATACATATTTACACAGTTCCTACTTGATGCTCAATCAATACAGCAGGAATGGCTATACCTGGTTATACCTGAGAGACAGTGAGGGACATTCAGCAGATGCCCAAGACAGACTGCAGGGCGTAAACCCAAATCCAGGAGTGTCCATTGTATCCAAGACAGTTTGCACTAGAGATGAGCGGATCAATTCATAGTACTCTGGTCCAGAGTCCAGGTCAGTGGACGGGAAGCCACAATTCTCTTACCTTCTAGCATCCCCAGCGCGACTTTTGATATTCCAGGACTGACGCGACATCATCTGTGTATCCTGCTCATCTCCAGTTGGGTCCTATGGTTTTATTTTTTATTCATTTATTCATAGTTGTGGCAGGCAAAACTTTTTCATCTTGATGTAGCTTCACAATATGACATCTGGCTTTTTTTGCGTTTGTAAGGCCATGTTTGCACTTTGCATAGATAATGTATTTTTTGTTTTCTGCAAGTGTCCCAACCAAACTACACAATAACAACCTCCTCTGATTATTACATGTTTGCTTCATTTTTATGCCTTTTTCTCCTTATTTGATGTGTTTTTTTTATGCACTTGAAGCCACGTTTTAAGTGCTTTTTATAGTACAGAAAAGCTTTGATTGTGTAATTGCAGTTCTCTAGGATTTTTTGGGCTCCATATAGAAGCTTTAAGAGAAAAATAGCACCAAATCGAAGGCTTCAGTGGCTTCTCTAGATGCACAATGGGTGACGTTTCATTAAATCACATCCACTTTGCTTGGCCAGTTAAATGCAGCAGAATTTCCGTGCAGAAAAAGCAGCAGAAAAAAACGCAGCATTTATGCTACATGTGAATATGTCCTAAATATACAAGCAAAATGGATGTCATTTCATGAAATCTCCGCCAGCTGTGCGAAACTGCAAAAACACTTAAGGATGCTTTACACGCTGCGATATCGCTAAGGAGATATCGTCGGGGTCACGGTGGTTGTGACGCACATCCGGCCTCATTAGCGAGATCGCAGCGTGTGACTCCTCTGAGCGACCAAAAACGATTGCAATAGAGGGAAAAATCGGTGATCATGGAGAGGTCGTCCTAAAACAAAATATCGTTTTCTGCTCAGTAGCGATGTGGTTCGTCGCTTCAGCAGCACCACACATCGCTGTGTGTGATACCGCATGAGCGACAACCATCTCCTTACCTCTGTCCACCGGAAAAGGAGGAAGGAAGGAGGTGGGCGGCATGTTCTGGCCGCTCATCTCCTCCCCTCCTTTTCTATTGGGCGGCGGTTCAGTGACGCTGCTGTGACGTCGCTGTGACGCTGAACGAACCGCCCCCTTAGAAAGGAGGCGGTTCGCTGGTAACAGCGACGTCGCAGAGCAGGTATGTGCGTGTGACGCTGCCGTAGCGATAATGTTCGCTACGGCAGCGATAACCACATATCGGCCGTATGACGGGGGCGGGTGCTATTGCGCTCGACATCGCTAGCAATTGCTAGCGATGTTGCAGCATGTAAAGCCCGCGTTACTTTCACTGTCATTCATTCTCGTCTAGACTACTGCAACTCTTTACTGACTGGTCTCCCTCTACACAAACTTTCTCCAATTCCTCCACCTTGTGTCATTCGCTACATAATACAATCTAAACTTACCTCTCTCAACCACAAAGCACTTCACAGTCCTGCACCACCTTATAACTAATTCTTCATTTTTATCTATTACCCTACCTTTGCACTCTCTTCTGCATCTGATCTAAGACTAAAATTCTCCATAATCCGAACCTCACACCTCCATCTCTAAGACTTCTCTTGTGCTGCACCAGATTACTGGAATGCACTACCCCAGATAATCCAACTAATATCTACAGTCATGGCCAAAAGTTTTGAGAATGACACCAAAATTATATTTTCACATGATCTGTTGCCCTCTGGTTTTAATTGTGTTTGTCTGATGTTTACATCACATACAGAAATATAATTGCAATCATATTATGAGTACCAAAAGGTTATATTGACAGTTAGAATGAGTTAATGCAGCAAGTCAATATTTGCAGCGTTGACCCTTCTTCTTCAGGACCTCTGCAATTCTCCCTGGCATGCTATCAATCAACTTTTGGACCAAATCCTGACTGATAGCTGTCCATTCTTGCATACGCAATGCTTGCATGTTGCCAAAATTTGTTGGTTTTTGTTTGTCCACTCGTCTCTTGATGATTGCCCACAAGTTCTCAATGGGATTAAGATCTGGGGAGTTTCCAGGCCATGGACCCAAAATCTCTATGTTTTGTTCCATGAGCCATTTAGTGATCACCTTTGCTTTATGGCAAGGTGCTCCATCATGCTGGAAAAGGCATTGTTGAGCGCAAAACTGCTCTTGGACAGTTGGGAGAAGTTGCTCTTGGAGGACATTCTGGTACCATTCTTTATTCATGGCTGTGTTTTTAGGCAAGACTGTGAGAGAGCCGATTCCCTTGGCTGAGAAGCAACCCCACACATGAATCATTTCAGGATGCTTAACAGTTGGCATGAGACAAGACTGGTGGTAGTGCTCACCTCTTCTTCTCCTAATAAGCTGTTTTCCAGATGTCCCAAACAATCGAAAAGGGGATTCATCTGAGAAAATGACTTTACCCCAGTCCTCAGCAGTCCACTCCCTGTACCTTTTGCAGAATATCAGTCGGTCCCTGATGTTTTTTCTGGAGAGAAGTGGCTTCTTTGCTGCCCTCCTTGAAACCAGGCCTTGCTCAAGCAGTCTCCGCCTCACAGTGCGTGCAGAAGCACTCACACCGGCCTGCTGCCATTGCTGAGCTAGCTCGGTACTGCTGGTAGTCCGATCCCGCAGCTGAAACAGTTTTTAGATACGGTCCTGGCGTTTGCTGGTCCTTCTTGGGCGCCCTGGAGCCTTTTTGGCAACAATGGAAGCTCTCTCCTTGAAGTTCTTGATGATGCGATAGATTGTTGACTGAGGTGCAATCTTTGTAGCTGCGATACTCTTCCCTGTCAGGCCATTTTTGGGCAGAGCAATGATGGCTGCACGTGTTTCTTTAGAGATAACCATGGTTAACTGAAGAGAAACAATGATACCAAGCACCAGCCTCCTTTTAAAGTGTCCAGTGGTGTCATTCTTACTTAATCATGACTGATTGATCGCCAGCCCTGTCCTCATCAACACCCACACCTGTGTTAATGGAACAATCACTAACACAATGTTAGCTGCTCCTTTTAAGGCAGGAATGCAATGATGTTGAAATGTGTTTTGGGGATTAAAGTTCATTTTCTTAGCCAATATTGACTTTGCAAGTAATTGCTGTTAAACTGATCACTCTTTATGACATTCTGGAGTATATGCAAATTGCCATTAGAAAAACTTAAGCAGTAGACTTTGTAAAAATTAATATTTGTAGCATTCTCAAAACTTTTGGCCATGACTGTACGCATGCTTTAAAAACCACACCTCTTGAGACAGGCCTATCATCTCAACTCACTAACCTAACTGTTCCTCAGGGCTATACTAAATGTTAATCAGAATCCTAATTCTGTCTCCATGCACCCAATAGCACACAAGAACTGTACTTAGACAAATCCTGGCTGATGACCGGATCATGCAGCATTTTAAGAAAACCCTTATTTATAATAATGATGGCTGGACCGTACATTATGAGCACGTTGTATCTATTGTGTCCCCCCATTTCCTTAGTGATTGCAACTTGCAAGCAGGGCCTTCTCAAGAGAATTAGTTGGAATATTTAGGTTTTAGGCTCTGTGCGCACTGGGAAATGGAATTTTCTTGTGAAAATTCCGCATCCTCTCAAAGATTACCGCACCCGCGGTAAAAAACCGCGGGAAACCGCACCCGAAAACCGCATGCGGTTTGCCGCGGTTTTACCGCGGTATTATTCGCGGTATTGCCGCGTGCGGGTTGGGATGTGCTTTATTGCATTCAATGCAATAAAGCACATTGAAAAAAAAAAAAAAAAAAAAAATCATTTAATTCTGAGATAGTAGATAGACAGAAGAATAGATAGAGGGATAGATAGATAGACAGAGGGATAGATAGAGGGATAGATAGAGGGATAGATAGATAGAGGACAGATCGCTGCATTTCCCACGGTCGGCAGTGAGTTCACATTACAGGCCGTGGGAAATGACCGGTAATTACCTCTGCTGTCTGCTGCATTCAGCCTGTGTCTGTGACAGTCACGGCTGGATGTCAGCAGTGCAGGACGCTGGAGCCGGAGCTGTGGATTATGTCGGACCTATGGATTACGCCGGAGCTTTGTTTGGGGGGGTTAATAAAATGGTGAACGAGGCTTGTTTGTTTTATTTAAAATAAAGGATTTTTCTGTGTGTTTTATTCACTTTACTTACGGGTTGATCATGTCAGCTGTCACATAGACGCTGCCATGATCAAGCCTGGGGTTAATGGCGGTGGTCCCCCATCACCATTAACCCCTTGTATTACCTTGCCACCACTGCTACACGGTGGCAAGAAGAGCCGAGGACACGCCGGTATTGTCGCATAATGGATGCGACAGTGCCGGGGCAGCTGCGGCTGATATTCTCGGCTGCCGGAGGGGGAGTGAGGCGGGGGACATTAACCCTGCCCCTCTCCCTCCCCAGCCTGAGAATACCGGGCCGCCGCTGTGTGCTTACCTCGGCTGGAAGGTAAATATGCAGCGGAGCCCACGTTCTTTTTTTTCTATATTTTTGTTTTCTTTCTATGTGTGTTCTATGTGTCTGTGTCTATGTGATCTATGTCTGTGATGTCTGTGTGTGTGTGATCTGTGTGTGTTTACTCTCTGCACGGCTTCCTCTTCCTGTAATGACATCACTTCCCTGCAAAACCGCAGACAGGCGATGCACATTACCGGAGGTAAACAGCGAAATACCGCAGGGAATAACGCAGGAAAACGCAGTGAACCGCACAGAATTTGCTGCCTGCGTTATTCCCTGCGGGATTTCATGATTAACATTGAGTCAATGGAGTGAAATCCCGCAGCGATGTGCGGAAAAGAAGTGACATGCACTTGTTTTTGCTGCGGGATTCCCGCAGCAAAACATGCAGCTGTCAAATTCCGCCCAGTGCGCACAGGATTTTTTTTCTCCATAGGATTTGCTGGTGATTCACTGCAGAGATGTTATGAACATTTTCTGCAGCGAAACATGCAGCAAATCCGCGGAAAATCCGAGGCAAAATCCGGTAAGTGCGCACATAGCCTAAATGTTTTCTTTTAGGATTACTTCCTTTATTTAGAATTAGATGATACAGATTTGTGCAATAATACCTCACTGTTATGATTCATTTGTATAGAACAAATACTTTCCTGTTTATTCTGCTTAGATTATATAAAAAAAAATGAAATTCAAAGCAAAAATTGTGTTTAAAAATTGTGAGTTAAGTGTCTGTAATCAAATGACAGTCAAGAACTCGCCTAACGAATATAGTACTACCATAATGATGAACTTGGAGATCCTACGTTGGGCCCGGAGATCTAACATTTGGCCTGGAGTTTTCACATTGGGCCTGGAGTTTTCACATTGGGCCTGGAGTTTTCACATTGGGCCTGGAGTTTTCACATTAGGCCTGGAATTTTCACATTGGGCCTGGAATTTTCACATTGGGCCTGGAATTTTCACATTGGGCCTGGAATTTTCACATTGGGCCTGGAATTTTCACATTGGGCCCGGAGATTTCACATTGAGCCTGGAGATCTCAAATTACTAAGCCTGGAGACGTCGCATTGGGCCTGGAGACATCGCATTGGGACCGGAGACCTTACATTGGGACCGGAGACCTTACATTGGGACCAGAGACCTTACATTGGACCCGGAGACCTCACATTGGGCCCAGGGATCTCACATTGGGCCCAGGAATCTCACATTGGGCCAGAAGATCTCACATTGACCCTGGAGATCTCACACTGGGCCTGCAGAAAAGTCATAATTATAGACAAACACAATTTAATTAAACTAGTAATTTATGCATTTTACTGTGCACATTGGGTACATATCCACACTACTGAGAGAAAAGTAAGTGAACCCAAAAATTCAGTAACCTGCAGATTCAATTTTCACCTCTGTCATATTTCCTGTATTTCCAAATAACATTTATAAAATTTTAAGCAGGAATTTTGCACTATTCCTTCCTCCAAATGGATTTCAGTTCATTGATATTCTGGGAGGCATTGAATGCCTCATTAGGTCATAATACAGCATCTTGATTAGAGTCAAGATCAGGACTCTGACTTGGAACTGGACATATTTGAAAACACAAATCTTTTCATTTTTTCTTAAGCCATTCTTTAGTTTATTTACTTTGTGCTTTCAGTCATTGCCTTGATGCATCACTAAACATCTATTCGGCTTGAGGTCAAAAACTGCGATGCTCATATTCTCTTGTAAAATGATGTGATATACCTTTGAATTCAAAGCAAAGATTTTACTCCCAGAAGTAGCAAAACAGTGCCAAGGCTTGAAGCTCCACCATGCTTCACAGTAGGAATGAGTTTATGCTGTTGATCTGCAGTGTTCTTTTTCTTTCAGACATAGGGACCTGATTCATCATTGCATTTGCGCTTCTTTTTTGTATAGTTTTTCGTATTTTATGCCTGTTTTGTTTGCACCATAATCATCTTTGCATTTGTGCTTTTTTTAAGTCTCTTTTGCACTGGTTGTCCTGTATTTTATTTAGTTCACCACTGTGGGGGAAGATTAGGGTTCCCAGATAATTTTAGATTTATCAAATACATTGAGATTACATCAGTAGAATCAGTTTTTAGAATTGTGTCTCAACCAACAGTGAGTTCTTGGCAATCAATGTCATACTGCATCCATTTTTTCACATAACTTTACTGAGTATTTTGTCAGGATTGTCTCTCAGAACAAACTGGTTGTATGGTTTGTGTTAAAGGTTAACTCCAGGACATTATTGCATACTCATTTTATTGCACTATCCAGAACTTTTGTTTTATCATATTTACCCAGCTTGCTATTCTCAAGGCCCAGTCACACACAACGACTTACCAGCGATCCCAAAAACGATGCGACCTGATAGGGATCGCAGGTAAGTCGCTGGGAGGTCGAAGGTGAGATGTCACACAGCCAGATCTTACCAGCGATGCAGGAACAATACAGGTCGCAGTAGCGACCTGTATAACGATCTCGGCAGTCACTGTCACCCTGTCACACAGTGTCAAACACAGCGATGTGTCCTGCCCAGCAGGACATCGCCTTTGAAGAAAATGACCTGGACCATTCTGCAACGACTAGAGATCTCACAGCAGGGGCCTGATCTCTGGTAGATGTCACACATAACGAGATCGCTAACGGGATCGCTACTGCGTCACCAAACCGGTGACTCAGCTGCGATCTCACTAGCGATCTCGTTATGTGTGACAGTACCTTTAGACCGGACAACCCCTTTTAAAAGAAATCTATCAGCACAGTATGACTGTTCACACCAAGTACAGGCGCTCATGCATCATGGCAGGACTAATCATTTATATACACCTTCCCACCTGCTGGTTTCCTATCTTCTCCCTTCTCTGCTTTATGAAGCCAGAGCTGGTAATCTTCCCCCCTCTTCTGTGATTAAAAGGAAGGTATCGCGTTTTTTTATTTTTGTATTAAAAATAGTGATTATGAAATCAAGTATTTTTAATACAAAATGAAAATCGCTGCTTATTTAGTTTTTATTTAATTCAAATTTTACTAGAGGCACTGGGGGCTGCCATGCTGGAATTGCTGTGTGTGTAACGACAGTAACTCACTCCTTTATGGCAGCCCCTGTAGATAGAGAACAGTGGTCGGGATCCGACCCCATCAGTAGCATTAGAGTAGGCGTCTGCTGTGACCTGGACGCACCTCCTGGGCTGTCCAGATCACAGCAGGGGGAGGAGATCGGCGCCATCATTGTGGAGCTCACAGCGCATGCTGTTTGCTCCACTATACCCCTGTCAATCGCCAGGATGTGTGAGTACGCGCCACCTCCCCTCCCGTCCCCCCGTTACCGTCTCTGATGACACCCCCTCCCTCCGCTCTCCCCAGCCCCCGCTCTGCCCCGCTACTGCTACCGCCGTCCCTCCCCCTCGCCGTTACCGTCTCCGATGACACCCCCTCCCTCCGCTCTCCCCAGCCCCCGATCTGCCCCCGCTAATGCTACCGCCGCCCCTCCCCCCGCAGTTACTGTCTCTAATGACACCCCCTCCCTCCGCTCTACCCAGCCCCCGCTCTGCCCGCCGCTGCTGTGTGTGTGTGTTTGTGTGTCACTGCATGGGAGTACCGCCGCTGCTACCGTCTCCAAAAACACCCCCCGCTCAACTCCCCCCCTTCCGCCTGCCACCTGTCAGCCTGTGTGTGTTCCGGTGATACTGTCTGCAGGGTTGTGTATCTAATTCTATCCTGTGTGAAACTGCTGAGCCGTGTATCTAATCCTATCCTGTGTGATACTGTCTGCTGTGCCGTGTATCTAATCCTATCCTGTGTAATACTGTCTGCTGAGCCGTGTATCTAATCCTCTCCTGTGTGATACTGTCTGCTGAGCCGTGTATCTAATCCTATCCTGTGATACTGTCTGCAGGGCTGTGTATCTAATCCTCCTGTGTGAAACTGCTGAGCCGTGTATCTAATCCTATCCTGTGTGATACTGTCTGCTGAGCCATGTATCTAATCCTAACCTGTGTAATACTGTCTGCTGAGCCATGTATCTAATCCTATCGTGTGATACTGTCTGCAGGGCTGTGTATCTAATCCTCTCCTGTGTAATACTGTCTGCAGGGCTGAGGATCTAATCCTCTCCTGTGTGATACTGTCTGCAGGGCTGTGTATCTAATCCTCTCCTGTGTGATACTGTCTGCACGGCTGTGTATCTAATCCTATTGTGTGATACTGTCTGCAGGGCTGTGTATCTAATCCTATCTTGTGTGATACTGTCTGCACGGCTGTGTATCTAATCCTTTCCTGTGTGATACTGTCTGCACGGCTGTGTATCTAATCCTATTGCGTGATACTGTCTGCAGAGCTGTGTATCTAATCCTATCCTGTGTGATACTGTCTGCAGGGCTGTGTATCTAATCCTCCTGTGTGAAACTGCTGAGCCGTGTATCTAATCCTATCCTGTGTGATACTGTCTGCTGTGCCGTGTATCTAATCCTATCCTGTGTAATACTGTCTACTGAGCCGTGTATCTAATCCTCTCCTGTGTGATACTGTCTGCTGAGCCGTGTATCTAATCCTATCTTGTGATACTGTCTGCAGGGCTGTGTATCTAATCCTCTCCTGTGTGATACTGTCTGCAGGGCTGAGGATCTAATCCTCTCCTGTGTTATACTGTCTGCAGGGCTGTGTATCTAATCCTCTCCTGTGTGATACTGTCTGCACGGCTGTGTATCTAATCCTATCTTGTGTGATACTGTCTGCAGGGCTGTGTATCTAATCCTATCTTGTGTGATACTGTCTGCACGGCTGTGTATCTAATCCTCTCTTGTGTGATACTGTCTAAACGGCTGTGTATCTAATCCTATCGTGTGATACTCTCTGCAGGGCTATGTATCTAATCCTATCTTGTGTGATACTGTCTGCTGAGCCGTGTATCTAATCCTCTCCTGTGTGATACTGTCTGCTGAGCCGTGTATCTAATCCTATCCTGTGTGATACTGTCTGCTGAGCCGTGTATCTAATCCTATCCTGTGTGATACTGTCTGCAGGGCTGTGTATCTAATCCTCCTGTGTGATACTGTCTGCTGAGCCGTTAATCTAATTCTATCCTGTGAGATACTGTCTGCTGAACCATGTATCTAATCCTATCCTGTGTGATACTGTCTGCTGAGCCATGTATCTAATCCTATCCTGTGTGATACTGTCTGCACAGCTGTGTATCTAATCCTATCCTGTGTGATACTGTCTGCTGAGCCGTGTATCGAATCCTATCCTGTGTGATACTGTCTGCTGAGCCATGTATCTAATCCTCTCCTGTGTGATACTGTCTGCTGAGCCATATATCTAATCCTATCCTGTGTGATACTGTCTGCTGAGCCGTGTATCGAATCCTATCCTGTGTGATACTGTCTGCTGAGCCATGTATCTAATCCTCTCCTGTGTGATACTGTCTGCTGAGCCATGCATCTAATCGTATCCTGTGTGATACTGTTTGTAGGGCTGTGTATCTAATCCTCTCCTGTGTGATACTGTCTGCAGGGCTGTGTATCTAATCCTATCCTGTGTGATACTGTCTGCAGGGCTGTGTATCTAATCCTCTCCTGTGTGATACTGTCTGCAGGGCTGTGTATCTAATCCTATCGTGTGATACTGTCTGCAGGGCTGTGTATCTAATCCTCCTGTGTGATACTGTCTGCAGGGCTGTGTAACTAATCCTCCTGTGTGAAACTGCTGAGCCGTGTATCTAATCCTATCCTGTGTGATACTGTCTGCTGTGCCGTGTATCTAATCCTATCCTGTGTAATACTGTCTACTGAGCCGTGTATCTAATCCTCTCCTGTGTGATACTGTCTGCTGAGCCGTGTATCTAATCCTATCCTGTGTGATACTGTCTGCTGAGCCGTGTATCTAATCCTATCCTGTGTGATACTGTCTGCTGAGCCGTGTATCTAATCCTATCCTGTGTGATACTGTCTGCAGGGCGGTGTATCTAATCCTCCTGTGTGATACTGTCTGCTAAAGCCGTGTATCTAATCCTATCCTGTGTGATACTGTCCGCACAGCTGTGTATCTAATCCTATCCTGTGTGATACTGTCTGCTGAGCCGTGTATCTAATCCATCCTTTGTGATACTGTCTGCAGGGCTGTGTATCTAATCCTCTCCTGTGTGATACTGTCAGCAGGGCTGTTTATCTAACTTTACCCTGTGTGATACTGTCTGCTGAGCTGTGTATCTAATCCTATTCTGTGTGACACTCCTGCTGTCCTTGGTGACACTTTAGACATTTCTGGTCACCAACAAAATGGCTGTGCACTATGTCCCTACATGTCATTCTCTGTTATCTGTTGTAAACACTCAGATTAGGAGGGGAGCTGTGACATCACACACAGGAGAGCAGACTCCGCCCACTTTACTGCAGCTGTAATGTGAGCTTTTTCTACAGTGGGATTTCTGTAGTATTTCAGAAGTTGCTCCCCCTAGTGTTTAACAGTGGAAAATATCAAACGTTAATATTTAAACAAAACATTAAAACATTATTACTTTACATTTTTTCAGTTATTGAATTTTTTTTTTTACGACACCTTCCCTTTTAAAAAGGTGAGTTTGATTTTAGTTATTACCCTTTCTTTATTGGGGTAAGACCCTATTTGCGCTATTCTTCCATCGCTTTACATATTAAGGAAAAACAAGCAGTTGGGAAAGTAAATTTAAAGAGGACCAATCACCAGGATTTTCATATACATATATATCTATATATATAATTGCCTTATTCTGTCTGTCTGTCTGTCTTGCTCCAAAATTCTGTCGTTACCGCGACAAGCTTCTCATTAGCCGCTCGCCTCGGCTCCGCCCCCCCGCACGGATTGGCCGCTCACCCAGGCTCCGCCCCCACACGAATTGGCCTCTCGCTCCGGCCCCCTGCATGCATTGGCAACTCGGCCACGCCCCGCCTCCCTCACACATTGCACTACCGCCCTGGCCCCGCCCCCCGCACGCATTCCCCGAACCGACACGGAGCCCCGACTCCCAGGTGAGTGCTGTACCCCCAGGAGCCCACACCAGCGTACGCCAGCAACCCAGCCGACACATACCCTCGCATTGCTGGGGTTGCCGGCGTACGCTGGTGTGGGCTCCCGTGCGTGCGGGGGGCGGGGTACGCTGGTAACCATGGAACACATCGGGTAATATTGTGTAGCATGGTTACCAGCGTACACCGGCTCCTGGTACACATGTGCAGAAGAGAGAAGACCCCCGATCATACTCACCAGAAGCCGACTGGGAGCAGGTGAGCGCATCAAGGTCCTGCAGCGGCGGAACACACACACACGGACACACATAAGAACAGACACACACACACACACATCAGATCACTCTCACACACACCTCACACACACATCAGATCGCATCCACACACTCACAACATCCAGTGATATCGCTTGCTTCTCGGCGGCGATACTGTGCGTGCAGTGACCTTCCAGGACCTGCCGGAGGATCACATGGCTGGAAGCATGTGGTATCTCCGGATGTTGTGAGTTTGTCAGCTCGTATGTGCGATATCGTCAATGTGTGTGTTCGTTTATGCGATCGTGTGTGTGCGTGTATGCGATCGTGTGTGTGCGTGTATGCGATCGTGTGTGTGCGTGTATGCGATCGTGTGTGTGCGTGTATGCGATCATGTGTGTGCGTGTATGCGATCGGGTGTGTGCGTGTATGCCATCGGATGTGTGCGTGTATGCGATCGGATGTGTGCGTGTATGCGATCGGATGTGTGCGTGTCGGTAGAAGGCAGAGGAGCACGGCGTGCAGCACAGCTGCTGGGACCGCCCACCGGAGGGCACAGGCAGAAGTGGGGTGTGAGTGTATGCGATCAGATGTCTGCGTGTATACTGTCTGATGTGTGACTGTGCAGCACGATGGGGGGTGCGCAGCATGGGGGATGGAGCATGATGGGGAGTGTGCAGCATGGGGGATGGAGCACGATGGGGAGTGCGCAGCATGGGGGATGGAGCACGATGGGGAGTGCGCAGCCATGGGGGATGGAGCACGATGGGGAGTGCGCAGCATGGGGGATGGAGCACTATGGGGAGTGCGCAGCATGGGGGATGGAGCACGATGGGGGGTGCGGAGCATGGAGGATGGAGCACGATGGGGAGTGCGCAGCATGGGGGATGGAGCACGATGGGGGTGCACACCTCCCCCCAAAACACACACACACACACTGCCACACGCGCACTGCACAACACACCACACACACACTGGGAACCACAAACACCGCCCTACACAGACACCCACACGCACAGACAACGCCGCACACACACAACACCCAACACACAAACACCGCAGCATACACAAATATACGCACATACCGTGCAACACACACACATTGCACAAAACATACCTCCCCCAAAACACACACACGCACCCCACACCCACACAAACCGCGCAACACACACAGCACCACACACAGACAACACTGCAGACACACAGCGCTCCACAAACAACGCAACACATACACAGTGATCCACACAAACAACACCGCTCTCACACACCCCCACATCCAGACAACACCCAGAACATTTACAGCCCCTACACAAACACTTGGCAACTACACACAACAACATCTATATATATATAACAAAAATCATACATTAACTACACAATAAATTCTAGAATACCCGATGCGTTAGAATCGGGCCACCTTCTAGTATATATATATATATATATATATATATATATATATACACAGTACAGACCAAACGTTTGGACACACCTTCTCATTTAAAGAGTTTTCTTTATTTTCATGCCTCTGAAAATTGTAGATTCACATTGAAGGCATCAAAACTATGAATTAACACATGTGGAGTGAAATACTTAAAAAAGTGTGAAACAGCTGAAAATATATCTTATATTCTAGGTTCTTCAAAGTAACCACCTTTTGGTTTGATTACTGCTTTGCACACTCTTGGCATTCTTTTGATGAGCTTCAAGAGGTAGTCACCGGAAATGGTCTTCCAACAGTCTTGAAGGAGTTCCCAGAGATGCTTAGCACTTGTTGTCCCTTTTGCCTTCACTCTGCGGTCCAGCTCACCCCAAACCATCTCGATTAGGTTCAGGTCTGGTGACTGTGGAGGCCAGGTCATCTGGCGTAGCACCCCATAACTCTCCTTCTTAGTCAAATAGCCCTTATACAGCCTGGAGGTGTGTTTGGGGTCATTGTCCTGTTGAAAGATAAATGATGGTTCAACTAAACGCAAACCGGATGGAATAGCATGCCGCTGCAAGATGCTGTGGTAGGCATGCTGGTTCTGTATGCCTTCAGTTTTGAATAAATCCCCAACAGTGTCACCAGCAAAATACCCCCACACCATCACACCTCCTCCTCCATGCTTCACGGTGGGAACCAGGCATGTAGAGTCCATCCGTTCACCTTTTCTACAAAGACACGGTGGTTGGATCCAAAGATCTCAAATTTGGACTCATCAGACCAAAGCACAGATTTCCACTGGTCTAATGTCCATTCCTTGTGTTCTTTAGCCCAAACAAGTCTCTTCTCCTTGTTGCCTGTCCTTTGTAGTGGTTTTCTTGCAGCTATTTTACCATGAAGGCCTGCTGCACAAAGTCTCCTCTTAAAGGCCCTGTCACACACACAGATAAATCTGCAGCGGATCTGTGGTTGCAGTGAAATTGTGGACAATCAGTGCCAGGTTTGTGGCTGTGTACAAATGGAACAATATGTCCATGATGTCACTGCAACCACAGATCTGCCAAAGATTTATCTCTGTGTGTGGCGGGGCCTTTACAGTTGTTCTAGAGATAAGAAGGTGTGTCCAAACTGTACTGTGTGTGTATATATATATATATATATATATATATATAAATATATATATATATATATATATATATAAACTAAAGCCAGTGCTATACTGTCGCTATCAGGCTGATTCTATACATACATTTAGTTGTATACTTTATTAAATTTTAAGGGGTTTATAATAACAGGGGTAATTGAAGTATTTAAAATGCATTCTTAAAAATATTGTTGAAATAACAAAGAAGGGGAAGAGGAAGGGAAGAAAGGGTAGGCTAAAAGTGGATGGGAAGGGGTATTGGAGGGGTAGTGGGAATGGAAGGAGTTAGGGAATATAAAGGGGGAGGAGAAAGGGAAGGAGGAAGACGTTGAGGTAATTCGTTAAGTTTCAAAGACAAGCAAGATTATAAACTCATATTCATTTAGCACAGTAAATAAACACATTCGGAAATAACATATTACACTTATATTATTTAGATAATGTCAAGGAACTAATTCAAAACAAGGTTTGGCATGTATTTCTGGGACCAAAGAGACCAATCTTATTTTATATCTTTGATAGTTTTTTTCTTTTAACGCAATATTATACTCATATAAATTATGAGCTGAAACCCTGTCCGTAACTTCTGAAATAGATGGGATTCTTTCTTCTCTCCAGTTGGCTGCTAATAAATTCTTAATAACTAAGAAAATGTGACAGACAATGTATCTATACGTTTTCTCATATTCTTCTAACCCTATGGAAAGAATAACCAATTCTGGAGTAAGATTTATATCTTTTGTAGTCAATTGCTTTAAGAGGTCTTTGTCTTTCTTCCATAAGGGTTTAAGTAAAGGACATCCCCAGAAAATGTGGATAAAGGATCCATTTTTCCCGCAACCTCTCCAACATAGTGGTGAGTTTTCAGCAGAAAACTTGCACAACTTTAGAGGGGTATAGTACCATCTGGAATACACTTTATAATATGTATCCTGAAGAGAAGCACAGGTTGCAGTTGCATGAGTTGTTTCCAGAGCTTGTTTCCATGTACTTATAGGGAATTCCTTGTGCAAATCTTTCTCCCAATTATTTAGGTTTAGCTTTTTCTCAAATTCATAATCTTCATTTAGCAAGGAATATATATTACTGGTTTTCCAAATAATTTGGTTTAATGGATTATTCAATAAATTTATTAGGGGTTTAGGAAGCTGAAATCTAGGTTTTTTGTTTGTAAGAAAATTTTCTATACGGTACCAAATTTTTTTCTCTTTATTTGGGATGTTGAATTTACTTTGTATGTTTTTGAAGGGCAAGATTTTGTTAATTTCTATTAGGTCGAGAAAATTGTTTATGTTGTATTGTTTCCATTTTATTATGTTCATTTTGGGACTCAGAATTTGTATTGTTTCAATTGGGCAACATTTAATATCCTCCAAAGGTACATTATCTTTCATCAATGTTTTTAATAGGGATTTCCATGCCCATAGTTCTGCTTTACTTGTTTGAAATTTAGTTAATGTTTTTTGTGTGTTTAAAAGTTGGGCCAAAATGATATCTGATTTGGGAATTTTTTGATTATAATGTTTTTCTATATGTACCCAACTATTTTTAAATTTGATAATTAGACTATTTTGGGTCTGTTTAATGAGACTAGTTAAATAATAAGCGTAAATATTCGGTAAACCTAGGCCTCCATTCCTCTTATGTTTACATAAAATGTTTTGGGAAATTCTAGGTTTCTTATTTTGCCAGATGAATAGTGATAACTGAGATTGTAGTTTCTGGATCCAGTGCTTAGGAATTGCTGTTGTTAAACATCGGAATAGGTATAGAATTTTCGGCAAAATAATAGATTTATATGATATGACCTTTCCCATCCATGAAACTTCAGTTATCTTTAAATTTTTCAATTCATTTTGGATGTTGTTTAATAATGGGGTAATGTTCATAGATACAATTTTTTTGGTTGGGTTTGTAATGTATATCCCTAAATATTTCAATTTTTCAGTTTCCCACTTGAAGGCAAATTCCTTCTGAATACAATCTTTTAAATCAGGGTCTATGTTATAACCCAAAATTTGGGACTTAGAATAATTGATTTTATAATATGATACGGCTGAGAAATCATCCAGAATATTAATTGTATTTCTAAGTGACTCTAGTGGGTCGGTTATACTAAGAATTACATCGTCAGCATATAGTGTGATTTTATACTGTTTGTGATTTGTGGAAATACCTTTTATATTTTCTCTTACTCTAATTTTTTCAGCTAGGGGTTCCATCATTATGGCAAATAATAAAGGAGAGAGTGGGCAGCCCTGTCTGGTTCCATTGCTTATAGGAAAATTACTAGAGAGGAAGTTATTGACATAGATTTTTGCAGTGGGTTGGGAATAAATTTCTAATATTAATTTTAATATCTGACCATTAAATCCAAATTTTTTCAAGGTTGCAATCATGTAACCCCAATGGATCCTATCGAAAGCCTTCTCTGCATCCAATGAAAGGAGCAGAGAAGGCTCCTGATTTTTCTCAACCAGATCCACAAGGTTCAAAATTTTACGCGTCGCATCAGATGACTGCCTGTCTTTAATGAACCCCACCTGATCCAAGTGGATCAAATTAGGGAGAATTTTCTGAAGCCGGTTTGCAATAAGCTTAGAGATTAACTTCATATCTGTGTCAATCAAGGATATTGGCCTATAATTTGACATGTCTAGAGGATCACCTTTATTTTTAGGAATAATAGTAATATTAGCTGTAAGCATCTCTTTTGGGATATGTCCTTCTGTAGATAAGTAGTTAATTAATCTGGTCAGATATGGGGATAATATATCTCCAAATGTTTTATAATATTCATTATTTAGCCCGTCGGGACCTGGTGATTTCTCTAATTTAAGCTGTTTGATGACTAATAAAACTTCTTCTTTTGTGTATGGCTTATTTAAAGTTTTCAAATCATTATTTGAAATTTTGGGAAGGTCAATTTTATCTAGAAAATCCTTTATTGATTTTTCAGTGGGTTGTATTAGGTTATCGTTATCTTTCAAGTTATATAAATCGTGGTAGTATCTGGCGAAGGAATTTGCAATATCTTTAGGATGTTTACAAAGGATACTGTCTTAATTTTTAATTACTGGTATTCTACTTTTAACTCTTTGTTGCCTAATTCTTTTCATCATTAATTTTGTGGGTCTATTATTAGAATGGTAAAAATTTGTTTTGTTTATTAACGTCACTTTGTTGTACTCTTGGGTTAGTAAAGAATTTAGTTCTCATTTCAGATTCAGAATGTGGGAGTGATTTGCATCCGATGGGTTTATTATTTGTATGTGTTCAGCTTCCCTAATTTTGTCTGAAATTTCTTTGAATTTCTTCAATTTTTGCTTCTTATCTTTACTGTTAATTTGTATCATTATCCCTCTTATGACCGCTTTATGTGCGTTCCAAAGAGAGCTAATTGAGATGTCGTTTGTGTCATTTTCCTTGAAATACTTTTTAAGGGCTTCTTCAATTACTGCAGTATGTTTTGGGTTTCTAAGCAAATATGAATTGCACCTCCATATTCTATCACTATTATCTAATTTTCCAGAACCTATCTGAAAATTTACATACCTTTAGTTGTGAGATCAGATGTATAGTTTCTGAAATACAGGCAAGTAAAGTTTGTGCAATGTACTGTTATTTGATTGATAGCAGCTACAGAATATCTAATATGTGGGTTGGGTTTTGCTAGTTATTCCTGCCCCTGTCTGCCTGCCTGTCCTTTCTCCCCCTTTCCTTCCTCCTCCTGTAATAACAGGGGGAGGAAGGACAGCCAGACAGACAGGGGCAGGAATAACTAGCAAAACCCGACCCACCTATTAGATATTATGTAGCTGCTATCAATCAAATAACAGTGCATTTCAAAAACTTTACTTGCCTGTGTAGCGCCCCACGGGGCAGGTGCATTTAACCCACTCGTTGCCGGGCCGTCGACTGTTGCGGTCATGAGCGGCCTAGCCCGGCTCCATTGACCCGAGACGTACAGAAGATGGCAGGGGAGAGATGTTGGGGATTAGTAGTGAGGTGTTTGTTGTGATGCCACCTGTGGTATGTGGCCAGGGAATGGGCCGCCGTTGCTGTCGCTGTCCTTCGGGGCAGATGGTAATAGCAGCCAGGGATGGTATCGCTCTCCACAGGTAGAGCGGGCCCCGGGAAGGATGATGAGGGGAGTAGTAATAGTGGCGGGGAGCGGCAGTACGGGTAATAAAGAGTCAGAGTCTATAGCTGCGATTCCAGGTTGTTTTACTCACTTTTGTATGATGCCGCTCACCCAGGTAATACTGGTCACTTACAATAATGGGCTCCGTCGAACCCAAATCCCTTTAGAGATCAGTCCGGTTTGGTGTTCGGTGGGTTTCTCCTTGTAACGCCTGTCTGTGGATCCCCTGGCTTGAAGCTACGAGGGGACCCTGGGTTTCACGAGATGTACTCTTGTCCCTATCTGCAGGTGCTGTGGTTCCGATGTGGGGTCTGGCTTGAAGCGAGGCTCTGAATCCTATATGGCACTGTGCTGTCGGGCGCTGTGTGGACAGGAAAGCTTGAAACTCCCCGTCCAGGCAGATTCTGGAAAACCAAAGTGAAGTATGATCTTCCCTGGGGTCCTGCCGCCCTGTGTGGCGTCGGTTCTGAGGGGAGCAGGTTCACTCTCCCCACGGCAACTTTGTGAACTTTCTCCTCCTTCCCACTGGAGCACCCGTGAGGCACATCTGCTCCGCTGCTCTCCTGCTGGAGAACTCTCTAACTATTGTGTTGGCTCCTGACTCCCCCTGCTGGCTGCTGCTCCCCCCTCCCAGGTTCTAAGCTAGTGGGACTAGGGCCCCTGTTGAGGGCATCCTGTAAATGCCTCTCTGTCGGCGACCCCTTGATTACCCAACCCTAGCCCAGTCCCCAGTGGGAACAAAGTAATCTGATATGTATTGAGTGTGTAATGTGGTGAAACCAGGACTGACCTCCTCAGGAAGCGGGTTTAGCATTACACCCAATGTTGTGTGCAATACTCTGTGGTGACTGAAGCCTCAGGGGCGCCACACCTGTATTTCAGAAAGTAAATATCCGATCTCACAACTAAAGGTATGTATAGAATCAGCATGATAGCGCCAGTATAGCACTGGCTTTAGTTTATATAGGAAAATCTTGGTAGTTGGTCCTCTTTAAAGGATTAGCCCTACCATTATGCACGAATGCCTGTACTTGGTGTGAATATAAAGTAAAGGCAGTGTCATACTGGCACTAGCATGGTGAATAAAATCATACCTTCACTTTTCAGATTGGATCTTTGATTGCAGAAATAAACATTGATAAAGGTCGAGAAATTGGTGCATGCTTTGATTGGCGTGTGCAGCGGCGCGGGCCCTTGTGTGTTGGGTCTCTGTAGATATGAATCCTGCATTCTCCTGGCTTGTCCTCATTCTTTATTCAAATTTTTGGAGCGCACATGTCTTCATTAAAATGGCGCTAGGTTCAGCACTTGCGCGTACTGCAATCTCTGGCGCCATTTTATTGAAGACACTGTGGAGATATCTGTGTGGTATCAGCGCATGCGCAGGTGAAAAGATAAAAATCAAATCTGCCACTCATAGTAGTCTTCAGTAAAATGGTGCTGGAGATCACGGTACACACATGCTCTTACTCCAGCACCATTTTAAAGAAGACACCATTACTCTAGTTACGTGGACGCGCTGCCAACAGTGGCAATGGTGGCGCAGCACAAATTTTTAATAAAGAACAGGGGTAAGCCAGGAGGATGTCGGAGGAGGAATATATACCGAGGAACTGACCGACAAAATCCGGCCCCACTGCACACGTCAATCAAAGAGTGTACTAATTTCTGGACCTTCATCAACTTTTTTTCTGCAATCAAAGATCCAATCTGTAAAGTGCAGGTATGATTTTATTCACCACCCTAGCGCCAATATGGCACTGCCTTTACTTTATATGGGAAAATCCTGCTGGTTGGTTCCCTTTAGGTCTGTGCACCATTCTGCTTGAGCAAAATCTCATCACTTCTACGTCTAGGATTGAGTAATCAATGGGGATCTCAAGACTGAGTTGCAATCTGATAACACCAATTTGTGCTTAACTAATGTTAACTTATTAAGTGCCAAATACTTTATATGCTAATATCTCTGCAGAGGACAGACGAGATATATATATATATATATATTATTGTTAGGTTGACCTAACGGTCACAGCTGTTGCCAGCGATGTCCGAATGCAGAGAGGGTACCGGTGACCCCCCTCTGCCCTCCCTTTAGCCTTCAATGAAAACAGGCAGACACCGTTATACACGTAAAGGCTAGGAGACGTGCGGCTCCGAATAGAAAGTGTATTGGTATTGTTTACATTACAAAGTTATACAAAGTTGATTAGGGCGTAACTATGCAACATACATATTCATTAATCTACATTCATTAAGGCGTGGATTGCATATTCCCAGCAAGAGAAATTAATATAATGACTTATACTCCCATAATAGTCTATTCCGCCTCTCATTCTCATAACAAGATGTTTGTCAGTCATTTCTAAGTCAAAACATTCTGCGTCCTTGAAGTTGGTCTCACAGTTTATTACGCAAATAAGTCTGGTTTGGTCTTGCCAGGGAGAATGAATTTCTATTATTTTTCTAAGTCAGTGAAAAAGGTTAACTCTTTCCTCACATTATATATAAAAAAAATATTCCGATCTACAAACCACAATTACATCCTGTGTCTAATTCAACATGTAAAATTTGATAAAAGGACATCTTGAAATGCCACAGACACCATATATAGTGCCAAGCAGTGCAAACGCAGTTATGCTGTTGCATGTTGCATTAGTAACAATATCCATAGAGGCCTGCTGTGCTCACCCATAGTCCCGGCTCAGAGCTGCATGTACTCAGTAATTAGCATTAGGATGGAGACACCCAGGCATGTGTGCCCTCCCCGTGTCAGCAGCCGGGCTGCTCGGATCCGGATCCGCGGTGGCTTGAGGGGCGTCCGGACCCAGGGATCGTGCGGCCACTCAAACGAAGGGGGTATTTACAGGGGATTGTATATTTAGAGTTTGTGATGCCACCCGTGGTGTGTGGTAATGTGGAGTACCACTGCTGCAGTTAGGAGTACTCGGGGGCGATGGAGTGGGGCAGAAGATGTTAGAACCCTCCACGGGTATAGGGGATGCCACGGGACTCGTTGATGGGAGCTGGAGGGGTACTGTGGGGAGCGAAGAGGGACACTATCGTACTCACACAGTCCGTAAAGCTGACACCGACAACTGGATAAACCAAAGTTCTGGACACCGCTGCGGCTGAGGGGAGCTAGGTTGGGTCCCGTCCCCGATGGTGCTGCCTGGTGATCTGTAACCTTCCTCCTGGCACTTAGTTTCCTTACTGGTTGGCCCCTGTAGTATAAAACTAGTCGGGTCCCGCTCCCCAGTGTGGCTAACTGTGGGAACTTGCTCTCAGGGTTCACGCTTGGTATTTTCTGGACCGTTTTGGTGAAAAGTCCTATCCCCCTCGTTGCGCCAGTACCCCGATTTTGGAGCGTTTGGAGAGTGGATCTTGAAGGCTCCGTTCTCGTCGGGTAAATTGTCAGGTTGTCTGAAGCTACTCCCTGACCTAGGGTCCACGTACCCCATCGTGCCCTGGTCCCAGCCCGGTGATGGTACAAGGCTGCCGGCTGTCCTCCTCGACAGTTCCGTGCCCCTTGTCACGATCCCCTGTGACCGGGGGGTCCAGCTCCTACTACCTACCACTGTCTGCCACCTAATTGCTTCCAAGGAGCTTGGCTCCTGACTTCCTCTCTCCTTCACTCTCCACTCTCCAACTGACCTACTCCTGACACTCCTGACCTCCCCTTAACCAACTCCCCAAGTGGGCGACCCTATACCACTCAGGCCGTCCACTGGTGTGTCTGGTGGGTGTGGTGTAGAGTGTACCTAGGATTTTATTGACTGATGTAGGCAACACCTTATAGCTGGGGACCTATAACCAAGAAGGAGGTGGATATTGCACAGAATGGCAGATTGCACAATACCCTGTGACGGCCTGATAGTCCAGGGCGTCACATATGTACTCAGACAGCTTTCGGATGGAGGCACCCAGGTAAGGGCATGTACTCAGTAGCCAAAATTAGGATTAAGGCACCCAGGCCCAGGCATACACTCACTAGCCAGCATTAGGATGGAGGCACCTAGGCCGAGGCATGTACTCGACAGCATTAGGATGGAGACAATCGGGCCCAGACATGTAATCAGTAGCCAACATTAGGATGGAGCAGACCTGGGCAAGGGGCAGCCCGCGGGCCACATCCGGCCCGCCTACTGCCTGTGACTGGCCCACCTGGTTCAAGTCGCCCTTGCTCGCCAGTCAGTGATGAGGACAATCTGACCTGTTGTCCAGAGCTCCAGGCTCCGGGGAGGCCCCTGGTCAGATCGCCCTCATCACACGCTGCGTGCCAGGCAGAGAGTGATCCTGCAGCTCCTCACAGTGTAGGCAGCGGAACGCAGGAATCTCTCCTCTGTTCCCTGCCCGACACCTTTCTCTGTGACACACACATGCGCCCTGGTGTCGTCAGTACGGCGAGTGTGTGTGTCATTTGAAAAGTTCCCGCCTGGCATAAGAAGAAGCAGCACCAGCCGGGGCTTGTACGGAGAGAAGCAGCGGTGGGGGCTCCTAGGAGAACAGCAGCGATGCATTTAGGGCACATAAAAGAGCAGAAGCAGCTCAGCGGGGGTCTTGTACGGATGTGTTGTGAATGTTAGTTATGTTTTGGCTGCTGGGAGGCTCCCTCTGGTGGCCAGGAATGGTTTGGACTTGGACCAGGTGTGTTGTGCAATGGGCGTTTCCTTTGCTAACTCTCTGCTTATTTAAATCCTGTATCACAAAAAGCACCCTTAGGTAAACTACCTGGGTATTTTGAAGCAACGCTAAGAAATAATGAAAATATCATAGAATAAATTCAAAATATTTTTTTATTCCATCATTTTTTATTTTTTATTCAAACAAAAACCACACCACAAAGGAGATCATGTTACATCCAAAAGACTACCTCAGGTTAGAAAGGTTTGGCAATACATATCTTGTTGTGCAGTAACCATCTATTTTTTAAAAAAAAAATAAAAAAAAAAAAAAATTTTATTATTTTTTTTATAATTTTTTATATATAATATATGATTTGATTCATACAGTGCAGCGGCTCATCATATTGGCAAAGAAGTATTAGAAAATATCAATCTTATCAATAAAGTTAATATCTACCAATTAATCTTGTTTCAAAATCTTTAAAACCAGCTGAATTTCACATATGGAAAGCAGTAATTGGGGGCCTGAAATATCGGCCTCTATTTTAAAGACATATGTCAAGAAATAACACCAAACGACTAGGGGAGGAATTTCCATGCCACATAGTCTAATATTATATTCAAACAGTGACACACTTCTGCCTATCAGTCCGCAAATGCAGCCGTAACCAGCCTTTTGCCACACAAAGCTATAATAAGTGTGGCCTTTCTTGAGAAAGCTGGCGCGAAACGTGCGTACGTCGGGGAAAGGAGAGAGTCATCCACTGCTCAGGTATTATTAGAGTCAGGTTAACGCTTACATGTATAATGATGATAAAGTGGTAAAAGCAATGTGGTATATGTGATTCGTGCGGTGCTGTGTGATACCATCGGGCATATACTGTGAATTTACATTAGTTATGGCCACACTTATAGCTTTGTGTGGCAAAAGGCTGGTTACGGCTGCATTTGCGGACTGATAGGCAGAAGTGTGTCACTGTTTCATATGCCTAAGCCAAGGTGCGGTGCTGTGTGATATTGTCGGGCATATATTGGTAATAGTGTGTCACTGTTTCTATGCCTAAATCTAGGCGAAATCACAAATATTATCTATCTATCGGCTGGCAGTAGGATTTATTTTTTTTGGCAGAGAGGCACTTTGAATATAATATTAGACTATGTGGCATGGAAATTCCTCCCCTAGTCGTTTGGTGTTATTTCTTGACATATGTCTTTAAAATAGAGGCCGATATTTCAGGCCCCCAATTACTGCTTTCCATATGTGAAATTCAGCTGGTTTTAAAGATTTTGAAACAAGATTAATTGGTAGATATTAACTTTATTGATAAGATTGATATTTTCTAATACTTCTTTGCCAATATGATGAGCCGCTGCACTGTATGAATCAAATCATATATTATATATAAAAAATTATAAAAAAAATAATAAATTTTTTTTTTTTTTTTTTTTTTTTTTTAAAAATAGATGGTTACTGCACAACAAGATATGTATTGCCAAACCTTTCTAACCTGAGGTAGTCTTTTGGATGTAACATGATCTCCTTTGTGGTGTGGTTTTTGTTTGAATAAAAAATAAAAAATGATGGAATAAAAAAATATTTTGAATTTATTCTATGATATTTTCATTATTTCTTAGCGTTGCTTCAAAATACCCAGGTAGTTTACCTAAGGGTGCTTTTTGTGATATAGTTGCTTCTTTGAAGGCTAATTTAATATGTTCTTGGACTTTGTGTGTTTCTAATTATTTAAATCCTGGTCTGATAACAGGCTATGCCGGATGTTAGTTGTTCTTTGTTTCACCAGCCTGCTTCATTCTGCTCCACACCACATCTACCCCAGATAAGTGCTTGCTCTTTATTTATTGTTTGGTTCTTTTGCTCTTATCTGGGTTTGTCATTTGCTGTGGCTGTTTTCAGTTTATTTGCATGCAGGGATTTTCCCCCTCAGTTGCTTGGCTGGGGAACTCCCTGCTGTTCTGTTTGGAGTATGGCTCCTTTGGGTCCATGTGTTTGTGGCTTGTTGAATTTGATGATTCTTGTTTTCTGTTCATTGGTATGACAAGAGCACCTGGTATAGGACAGAGTTCAGATCGTGCGATCTGAGGGCCTTTTTGTACTATCAGGAATTTGGAATTTTGCAGGGTTTTACTCTGGCCACCATCAGTCCCTTTCCTGTCCTTTCCTATGTTAGTCAGTGGGGGCCTCACTTTTTGCAAATCCTGTCATCTATCTGTGTATTGTGTTTTTGCTATATCACCGCAGTTTTTGAATGTGGGGGGCTTGCCATTCTTGTCTATTTTCTGAGGCAGAGAGTTATTCATCTTTCCTTCCTTTAGGATAGCTAGTTCTCCGGCTGGGTTCGCGGTGCACAGGATGTTAGTTCACCCCTCGGCTACTTCTAGTTGTGATGGTTAGTAAGGGGATGGCGGCCAGATTAGTTGCAAATGCTCTTGTCACCTTTTACCAATGATTTGTGGTGGTCTTCCATGGTTCCGGATCATAACACGGATGTGCCTGAGGATGGGACAATAAGGAGGGAGAGGTGAGTGGTGACTAGAAACCTGAGGGGACAATGGGGGGAGGGGGGTAACTGGTGACTAATATTTGGGGTGTAGTGTTGTAGTATATGGGAATGCAGTTTGCCATAACACAATTTCTAACAGTCTATTCAGTAGGACTATCAACTGTGTATCCACCAGACATCTGCACAATACAACTGATGGTCCCAACCCCATTTATAAGGCAAGAAATCCCACTTATTAAACTTGACAGGGCACACCTGTGACGTGAAAACCATTTCCGGTGACTACCTCTTGAAGCTCATCAAGAGAATGCCAAGAGTGTGCAAAGCAATAATCAAAGCAAAAGGTGGCTACTTTGAAGAACCTAGAATATAAAACATATTTTCAGTTGTTTCACAATTTTTTGTTAAGTATTTCAGTCTACATGTGTTAATTCATAGTTTTGATGCCTTCGATGTGAATCTACAATTTTCAGAGTCATGAAAATAAAGAAAACTCTTTGAATGAGAAGGTGTGTCCAAACTTTTGGTCTGTACTGATATATATATATATATATATATATATATATATATATGTGTGTATTAATATTAAATGCAGCTTTGTCGCCATAGAAGGGGGGGCCAGGTACAATTTCTTGCACAGGGGCCCCAAGCTGACAGTGTCCGCCCCTGCTGCTGAGAGCAGACACTTGATTGTTGCTCCCGGCATCGGCTTTGTGCGGAGCGCAAACATAACTTGAGCTGGTCTGGTACCTAGAATCAGCGCAGAGAAAAGTCCTTAACTGCGAGTTGTACCGGAGTTAAGCCTGCTTTACACGTTACGATTAAGCATACGATATCGTATGCGATCATAACCGCCCCATCATATGTGCGGCACGTTTAATTTGTTGAACGTGTTGCACAAACGATTATTTGCTGTCACACATACTTACCCTTCCATACGACCTCGATGTGGGCGGTGAACGTCCACTTCCTGGAGTGGGAGGGACGTTTGGCGTCACAGCGACGTCACGCGGCAGCCGGCCAATAGAAGCGGAGGGGCGGAGATGAGCGTGACGTAAACATCCCGCCCACCTCCTTCCTTCCGCATTACCGGCGGGAGCCGCGGGACGCAGGTAAGATCTGTTCATCGTTCCCGGGATGTCACACACTGCAATGTGCGCTGCCTCGGGAACATTGAACAACCTCACGTTCAGTTTTTAGGAATTGAACGACGTGCGTGCAATGAACGTTTTAAGGTTCAATCGCAATCGCACGTAGCTGTCACACGTTACAATATAACTTACGATGCCGGATGTGCGTCACTTACAACGTGACCCCGCCAACACATCGTAAGATATATTGCAGCGTGTAAAGCCCGCCTAACTTCGGGTAACATGCGCTCCCTTCCTTGGCCCCTGCAGCCGCGTGCCACCATTAGGCTATGTGCGCACTTACCGGATTTTGCCGCGGATTTTCCGCGGATTTTCTGCATGTTTCGCTGCAGAAAATGTTCATAACATCTCTGCAGTGAATCACCAGTAAATCCTATGGAGAAAAAAAATCCTGTGCGCACTGGGCGGAATTTGACAGCTGCATGTTTTTCTGCGGGATTCCCGCAGCAAAAACAAGTGCATGTCAATTCTTTTCCGCACATCGCTCCGGGATTTCACTCCATTGACTCCAATGTTAATCATGAAATCCCGCAGGGAATAACGCAGGCAGCAAATTCTGTGCGGTTCACTGCGTTTTCCTGCGTTATTCCCTGCGGTATTTCGCGGTTTACCTCCGGTAATGTACATCGCCTGTCTGCGGTTTTGCAGGGAAGTGATGTCATTACAGGAAGAGGAAGCCGTGCAGAGTAAACACACACACATCACAGACACAGAACACATCACAGACATAGAACACACAGACACAGACACATAGAACACACATAGAAAGAAAACGGAAATATAGAAAACAAAGAACGTGGGCTCCGCTGCATATTTACCTTCCAGCCGAGGTAAGCACACAGCGGCGGCCCGGTATTCTCAGGCTGGGGAGGGAGAGGGGCAGGGTTAATGTCCCCCGCCTCACTCTCCCTCCCGCAGCCGAGAATATCAGCCGCAGCTGCCCCGGCACTGTCGCATTCATTATGCGGAAGCACCGGCGTGTCCCCGGCTCTTCTTGCTGCCGTGTAGCAGTGGCAGCAAGGTAATACAAGGGGTTAATGATGGTGGGGGACCACCGCCATTAACTCCAGGCTTGATCATGGCAGCGTCTATGTGACAGCTGACATGATCAACCCGTAAGTAAAGTGAATAAAACACACAGAAAAATCCTTTATTTTAAATAAAACAAACAAGCCTCGTTCACCATTTTATTAACCCCTCCCGCACCAAAGCTCCGGCGTAATCCACCGCTCCGGCGTAATCCACAGGTCCTGCGCTGCTTACATCCAGCCGCGACTGTCACAGACACAGCGCTGAATGAAAGCAGCAGACAGCAGAGGTAATTACCGGTCATTTCCCACGCCCGGTAATCAGGGCCGTATTTGGGGTTTTTGCTGCCCTAGGCACTGTCAGTGGTAGCGCCCCCTTCTGATCAGTCAGATTACGGGTATGTGCACACAGCTTTTTTTTTTTTTTTTTTTTCAGACAGATCCGCCCTGTAACCCGCCCAAAAAACCCAAACTCTAAATATTAAAGAAATGAACTCATACACTGCAGTGTAAAACGACTTGCTGTCCATATGTTCAGTCTTTGGAGTTTTTTAAGCGCGTCAGGTTTCCTCAGACATGAAGCGGCTGACAGTGACCGGTCCTTTATATGGCGCCTGCTGCTTGGATGCCGCTTACTAGTTCATTTAAAAAATAAGTAAAATCCAGTAGCTAAAAGATGTTGGAAAAAAGAACCAAGAAGCCACAGCAAAAAAAAATAAATATTTGCTTCAGGATAAAATGATGACTGTCCTAAAGTGTTTTCTGTCTGAATAATTCCGGGGGTTCACAGACCACTACAAGACGTGTGCACATTCCCTGATAGAGCCCAGAGCCTTCAGATAGTAGTTAAGACCTCCATACACATTAACCTAAAGTTGTCTAAACCCGCCAATACGACAGGTTCTGCTGATAGCCCAATGTGAACAGGGGCTCTCAATTCTGATTGTCAGGGGAATAAGGATCCAGAATGTCCAATTACGGAGTGTAGATCCTATTATCCTCTAAATGATAAGCTGCTGTCGGAGATGTCCAGCAGCGGCTCTAATAAAGAACACAGAAACACTTGGCAGAATGAGTGCTCCTGTATATGGGAGAGCCGAGCAAGATAGCTGCCGGCCTAAAAATCAGACTATAGTGTATGGGGGCTTTAGTCTATTACTTATTCGGCTGACAGACATGCAGATAGCTGTATTTTTAGGGTGCCTTCACACTTTAGCGATGCAGCAGCGATCCGACCAGCGATCTGACCTGGTCAGGATCGCTGCTGCATCGCTACATGGTCGCTGGTGAGCTGTCAAACAGGCAGATCTCACCAGCAACCAGTGACTAGCCCCCAGCCAGCAGCGACGTGCAAGCGACCCTGCGCTTGCACGGAGCCGGCGTCTGGAAGCTGCGGACACTGGTAACTAAGGTAAATATCGGGTATGGTTACCCGATGTTTACATTAGTTACCAGCGCACACCGCTTAGCTTTGCTCTCCTAGCTACAGTACACATCGGGTTAATTAACCCGATGTGTAATGCAGCTACATGTGCAGAGAGCAGGGAGCCGCGCACACTGCTTAGCGCTGGCTCCTTGCTCTCCTAGCTACAGTACACATCGGGTTAATTAACCCGATGTGTAATGCAGCTACATGTGCAGAGAGCCGGAGCCGGCAGCACAGGCAGCGTGAGAGCTGCGGAGGCTGGTAACTAAGGTAAATATCGGGTAACCACCTTGGTTACCCGATGTTTATCTTGGATACAGCTTACCGCAGCTGCCAGACGCCGGCTCCTGCTCCCTGCTCGCTTCATTCGTCGCTCTCTCGCTGTCACACACAGCGATCTGTGTGTCACAGTGGGAGAGCGCCTTTGAAGAAAACGAACCAGGGCTGTGTGTAACGAGCAGCGATCTCGCAGCAGGGGCCAGATCGCTGCTCAGTGTCACACACAGCGAGATCGCTAATGAGGTCACTGCTGCGTCACAAAAAGCGTGACTCAGCAGCGATCTCGGCAGCGAGCTCGCTGTGTGTGAAGCACCCCTTAGTCCAGCACGCTGACCCTATGTTTTAGGATCAAGACTGATAAGGTAAAGATTACAACAGCCACATGACTATCACCAGAACCACCATCAGTACAGTAATACATAACTAAAACCACACTACATACTATAATACGTAACCAAAACCACAGTTAGTACAGTAATACATCAACAGAACTACTGTCAATACAGTAATATCACCAAAACCACCCTAAACACAATAGCACATCACCAAACCCACCCTGAAGACAATACATCGCCAAAACCACCATCAGTACATGAATACATTGCCAACTTCACACAGCAATCAAGTGCAGTGTCAGGTTAGACCCATATACATCTATGTATTGCATTAACGTACAACTCTCAGTATGTCCTTAACAATGGTAAGGAGATGCTGGTAGTTGTTACCAGCCATCATTAGACTGTGGACCATATAAGAACCACAATACTGATTAGTCCCAGGCAGTAGACTTAACTTTTGGACGAGATCTTATAGGTTTAGGTCCATTAATTCTGAGGAGATTAGTAGGGCAGAGGTGGGCTCAGTAGGGAGAAGGGGCATCATGGGGTGGGACTTGAGACCCCCACCAATTGCTCAAAAGACCTCTTAAGTGCACAGCTCAGGAGACAGGACTATGAAATTTTACTCCCGGAATCCATTCTGTCTGCATGTTCTGGGAAACACTCGGGGCCACGGTAGTCGGACCCCCAGCGATTGGAAAGTTATTCCCCATCCCAAGGATAGGGGGTAAGTTCCCAATGTGAGAAAACCCCTTTAAAAGCAGCATTCACACTGCAGCCAAAGATGGGAAACTGATTTATCTACACAGTGTCCATCACCCGATGCACGAGCAAAAAACTTTCATTCGTCAGGTGAGATGATTTTTAAGCTGACTGAAAGGGAATCTGTCACCCCAAAATGACACCTAGACTGCAGAAATATTTATATGGGGGACATGATCTGTGGAGAAATAATCCCACCCATATATAGTTCAGCTTAAAAGGAACTGGTCACGACCTTTAATATTAAACTGCTGCATTGTCTTGTTAGTCAGAAAATGTGCATCACTTACATTGCGTCACTAACAAGACATTGGGGGCAGTTTAAAATTGAAAAAGGGTGTAACAGGTTCCCTTTAATGTTCACTGAAAAAGCCACGTTTGATATGAAAATGAGGACATTTCTGCGCGGCCTAAGCCTGGGTGCACCATTACCACCTAATATAGGAAAATACTAGCCAGGCCTTTGTCTTGATTAATAGTGATCCATTGGTGAGAGTGAGCACCGTAACACCAGATCTCCTGCTGCACCGCACCCAACACTGCGGCACACTCCAAGCGTCAGTGCATGTGTGCATCCAACACAGGAGGAGCACAGCGGCACACTCCAAGCGTCAGTGCGGGTGTGCACACAACACAGGAGGAGCACAGCGGCACACACCAAGCGTCAGTGCGGGTGTGCACACAACACAGGAGGAGCACAGCGGCACACTCCAAGCGTCAGTGCGGGTGTGCACACAACACAGGAGGAGCACAGCGGCACACTCCAAGCGTCAGTGCGGGTGTGCACACAACACAGGAGGAGCACAGCGGCACACTCCAAGCGTCAGTGCGGGTGTGCACACAACACAGGAGGAGCACAGTGAGGAGGGGGACACGGCGCTGTGATGTGCTGTCTGCTCACTTCAACAACCTTCCTCATTGAATCGGCAGTCAAATACAGGCAGCAACCAGGTGTCAGAACGTACCTGCATCACATTGCATGCGCACCCACGCGGACACTGCAGTCACATTGCAGGCGCACCCACGCGGACACTGCAGTCACATTGCAGGCGCACCCACGCGGACACTGCAGTCACATTGCAGGCGCACCCACGCGGACACTGCAGTCACATTGCAGGCGCACCCACGCAGACACTGCAGTCACATTGCAGGCGCACCCACGCGGACACTGCAGTCACATTGCATGCGCACCCACGCGGACACTGCAGTCACACTGCAGGCGCACCCATGCGGACACTGCAGTCACACTGCAGGCGCACCCACGCGGACACTGCAGTCACACTGCAGGCGCACCCACACTGACACTGCAGTCACACTGCAGGCGCACCCACACTGACACTGCAGTCACACTGCAGGCGCACCCACACTGACACTTGGAGTGCTACTCTGCTCCTCCAGTGTCAGGACACGTGCAGAAATGCTAAGTGATTTTAGACAGCACTGACTCTCACCTAAGGACGAGGGACTGTCTTTAATATGCAAATAGGAGGGTGCACATCTGCACCAAGACATCGGCCGCACCAGGGAAGACAGAACAGTTTGCATATATATAATAAAATATTAAGGTAAAACTGTACATGCCAGAGCGACGTCCCCTGTATAAATGTGTATGCAGATTAATTGGCATTTTGGGAGTAAAAGTAAAATATCGCTCTTAGCAACACATTGTCCTGCGTCTCCCAAGACTCCCCTCTTATTTGGTCTGCTGCAGCACATACTGCAATGGTGCCCGTATAGGGAATCTGTCACCAGGTTTTGCTCCCCCATCTGAGAGCAGCATAATGTAGAGACAGAGCCCCTGATTCCAGCCATGTGTCACTTACTGAGCTGTTTGCTGTCATTTTCTCTGCTGCAGATCTCGCAGTTATACAGAGCTCATGAATATGCTGGACTACCTGCAGCACACCAAGTAGTCCTGTAATGATAAGTACTGCTGATTAAACAGTGATGTTATCAAAACTACACTAAGCAGCCCAGTAAGTGACAACACTGGAATCAGGATCTCTGCCCCTACATTATGCTGCTCTCAAATTAGGTGGCAAAAACCTGGTGACAGACTCATAATTCTCACTAAAGAGTAACCACCCTAAGTAAGCCCAAGACTGTGCCCAAGAATAAATAATTGCCCATCACTGAGCTCACAGCACAAAAAATGACCTCACACCATCTCACTCACAGCATACAGCCTCCACATTCTCTCCTATAACATTTCCACTACACTGCCCCCTCAAATGAAAACCCCCACTGTCCTCACCACTGAATTATACCCTCCAGACCTTCCTCACTTATGAACTATGACCTCCACTGTCCCCACCTCTCCATGCAGCCCCCACTTCACTGCCCCCCTCATGATGTCCCCACTCTATAATGAGCCTTATGCTTCGCATTCTGTATACCGAGCCCTCCCAGGCTCCTAACTGAGCGCTCCCCATGTTGCCCCTTCTCCATATCAAGCCCCCTCCATACCAAGCCCACCATGGTTCCCCTTCCATACAGAGTACCCCCCATGCTTTCCCATTCTCCATACCATGCCTCCCCCTGTGCTACCCCATTCACCATACCATGCCTCCCCCCGTGCTACCCCATTCTCCATACCATGCCTCCCCCCGTGCTACCCCATTCTCCATACCATGCCTCTCATTCTCCATACCATGCCCCCCCCCGTGCTACCCCATTCTCCATACCATGCCTCTCATTCTCCATACCATGCCCCCCCCGTGCTACCCCATTCTCCATACCATGCCTCTCATTTTCCATACCATGCCCCCCCCCCGTGCTACCCCATTCTCCATACCATGCCTCTCATTCTCCATACTGTAACTCCCATTTGCTATACTGTCCACCACCCTCCCTCATTTTCCCTCCCCCCCCCATTTTCCCATTCTGCTCCATCCCCCATGCTGCGCCCCCACATCATGCTCCATCCCCATGTTGCGCCCCCCCATCCTCCATGTTGCGCCCCCACATCATGCTTCATCCCCCCCATCCTCCATGTTGCGCCCCCACATCATGCTTCATACCCCCCATCCTCCATGCTGCGCCCCCACATCATGCTTCATCCCCCCCATCCTCCATGCTGCGCCCCCACATCATGCTTCATCCCCCCCATCCTCCATGCTGCGCCCCCACATCATGCTTCATCCCCCCCATCCTCCATGCTGCGCCCCCACATCATGCTTCATCCCCCCCATCCTCCATGCTGCGCCCCCACATCATGCTTCATCCCCCCCATCCTCCATGCTGCACCCCCACATCATGCTTCATCCCCCCCATCCTCCATGTTGCGCCCCCACATCATGCTTCATCCCCCCATCCTCCATGCTGCGCCCCCACATCATGCTTCATCCCCCCCATCCTCCATGCTGCGCCCCCACATCATGCTTCATCCCCCCCATCCTCCATGCTGCACCCCCACATCATGCTTCATACCCCCCATCCTCCATGCTGCGCCCCCACATCATGCTTCATACCCCCCATCCTCCATGCTGCGCCCCCACATCATGCTGCATCCCCCCCCCATCCTCCATGTTGCGCCCCCACATCATGTTCCATCCCCCATGTTGCGCCCCCATATCATGTTCCATCCCCCCATCCTCCATGTTGCGCCCCCACATCCTCCATGTTGCGTCCCCACATCATGCTGCATCCCCCCCATCCTCCATGTTGCGCCCCCACATCATGCGGCATCCCCCCATCCTCCATGCTGCGCCCCCACATCATGCTGCATCCCCCCCATCCTCTATGTTGCGCCCCCATATCATGTTCCATCCCCCCATCCTCCATGTTGCGCCCCCATATCATGTTCCATCCCCCATCCTCCATGTTGCGCCCCCATATCATGTTCCATCCCCACATCCTCCATGTTGCGCCCCCACATCATGCTGCATCCCCCCCATCCTCCATGTTGCACCCCCACATCATGCTGCATCCCCCCCCATCCTCCATGTTGCGCCCCCATATCATGTTCCATCCCCCCCCATCTTCCATGTTGCACCCCCACATCATGCTGCATCCCCCCCATCCTCCATGTTGCGCCCCCATATCATGTTCCATCCCCCCCATCTTCCATGTTGCGCCCCCATATCATGTTCCATCCCCCCATCCTCCATGTTGCGCCCCCATATCATGTTCCATCCCCCCATCCTCCATGTTGCGCCCCCATATCATGTTCCATCCCCCCATCCTCCATGTTGCGCCCCCATATCATGTTCCATCCCCCCATCCTCCATGTTGCGCCCCCATATCATGTTCCATCCCCCCATCCTCCATGTTGCGCGCCCATATCATGTTCCATCCCCCCATCCTCCATGTTACGCGCCCCCCCCCCGGGTTGCTTGTTCGGCGCTGTCTTCGGCTGTAAAGCGCTTACCTGCTCCACCCTCCCTCATTTTCCCTCCCCCCCCCCCATTTTCCCATTCTGCTCCATCCCCCATGCTGCGCCCCCACATCATGCTCCATCCCCATGTTGCGCCCCCCCATCCTCCATGTTGCGCCCCCACATCATGCTTCATCCCCCCCATCCTCCATGTTGCGCCCCCACATCATGCTTCATACCCCCCATCCTCCATGCTGCGCCCCCACATCATGCTTCATCCCCCCCATCCTCCATGCTGCGCCCCCACATCATGCTTCATCCCCCCATCCTCCATGCTGCGCCCCCACATCATGCTTCATCCCCCCCATCCTCCATGCTGCGCCCCCACATCATGCTTCATCCCCCCCATCCTCCATGCTGCGCCCCCACATCATGCTTCATCCCCCCCATCCTCCATGCTGCACCCCCACATCATGCTTCATCCCCCCCATCCTCCATGTTGCGCCCCCACATCATGCTTCATCCCCCCATCCTCCATGCTGCGCCCCCACATCATGCTTCATCCCCCCCATCCTCCATGCTGCGCCCCCACATCATGCTTCATCCCCCCATCCGCCATGCTGCACCCCCACATCATGCTTCATACCCCCCATCCTCCATGCTGCGCCCCCACATCATGCTTCATACCCCCCATCCTCCATGCTGCGCCCCCACATCATGCTGCATCCCCCCCCCATCCTCCATGTTGCGCCCCCACATCATGTTCCATCCCCCATGTTGCGCCCCCATATCATGTTCCATCCCCCCATCCTCCATGTTGCGCCCCCACATCCTCCATGTTGCGTCCCCACATCATGCTGCATCCCCCCCCATCCTCCATGTTGCGCCCCCACATCATGCGGCATCCCCCCATCCTCCATGCTGCGCCCCCACATCATGCTGCATCCCCCCCCATCCTCCATGTTGCGCCCTTATATCATGTTCCATCCCCCCATCCTCCATGTTGCGCCCCCATATCATGTTCCATCCTCCATGTTGCGCCCCCATATCATGTTCCATCCCCACATCCTCCATGTTGCGCCCCCACATCATGCTGCATCCCCCCCCATCCTCCATGTTGCACCCCCACATCATGCTGCATCCCCCCCCATCCTCCATGTTGCGCCCCCATATCATGTTCCATCCCCCCCCATCCTCCATGTTGCACCCCCACATCATGCTGCATCCCCCCCATCCTCCATGTTGCGCCCCCATATCATGTTCCATCCCCCCCCATCTTCCATGTTGCGCCCCCATATCATGTTCCATCCCCCCATCCTCCATGTTGCGCCCCCATATCATGTTCCATCCCCCCATCCTCCATGTTGCGCCCCCATATCATGTTCCATCCCCCCATCCTCCATGTTGCGCCCCCATATCATGTTCCATCCCCCCATCCTCCATGTTGCGCCCCCATATCATGTTCCATCCCCCCATCCTCCATGTTGCGCGCCCATATCATGTTCCATCCCCCCATCCTCCATGTTACGCGCCCCCCCCCCCGGGTTGCTTGTTCGGCGCTGTCTTCGGCTGTAAAGCGCTTACCTGCTCCAGGCGGCATCTCCGGCGGCTGCACCTCCAGTTCTCCGCGGTGGTGGTGGCGGTGGCAGGATCATCATTTCACATCTTCCTCGGCGGCGGCTCCATGTCCCGTCCTCCTCTGCGCGGCGCTGCCTCACGCTCCTGTGACCTCTGCACAGTGAGCGCACGGCAGCACGTCGGGGCGGGGAGCTGATTACAGCTCCTCTGACCCCGGAAGTAAGTGCCGGCACGCTCAGAGTGTCATTTATATTCGCGTGTTATAGACGCGACTATAAATGACTGTGCGCTCCCTCCCTCCTCCAAAAAGGCGCCGGATTTAATAAAGAGTTTGGAGGAGGGAGGAAGATTTAAAAATTTTTTTTTTTTTTTTTTTAATTTTAAATTTTGGTTTGGGCGCCGCCCCCCTGGAGGGCGCCGCCCCAGGCACGTGCCCTCAAGTGCCTAATGGCAAATACGGCCCTGCTCCTAGGAACACAGCATCGGCGCAGCCTGGGCATGCAAAAGAGAAGCAGCCGAGCGGGGGGCACATACGGAGGTGCCTGAGGAGGGACAGTAAGAAGAGAGGTGAGTGGTTACTAGTAACCTGCGGGGACAATGGGGGGCCGCCCGACTACCTCTCTCATTGGTGTGTGCGGCCGCTCCAGTCCTGAAGCTCCCTGTCTGCAGTGACAGGAGGCCGGCAGCTGCATTCAGCCTCTGACACGGAGCAATAAGGAATAACGTTTGGAACACCATTCTAAGTCTGAACTAGGTGCAAAAACCTAAAAAAACATCACTATGGGGAGATAAGGTATGCCCACCAGTGACTATGTAAGGGGAATACATGGAATAGCAGAAACTGCTGTGTGAATACTGACTTGAAAAATCCAATAGCCATATGTAAGAGTGAAAATGTGAAAAATGGAATCTGCATTACTGCCATGAACATATGAATCGAGAAATTTAGCTACTGAATTGATCAATGCAATAGAGCCCCAACACTACGCCAAAGTATTTCTCTACGTTGGGGTCCCTAGCTTGTGTGTGTCCTCTCATGCAGTTAAAAAACTTACCGTGTATGGGAAGCTGAGACCCAGGCTATTTATGCGTATGATATGGATTGGCAATAGGTGTGGTTGGGGAGGGTTCCCAAACGAAAAACTACTAACAATAAGGAATAACGTTTGGAACACCATTCTAAGTCTGAACTAGGTGCAAAAACCTAAAAAAAACATCACTATGGGGAGATAAGGTATGCACGCGATAGTCCCCGCCCCCGTCGCAACAGTGATATCTTGTGAACATTATCGCTACGGCAGCGTCACATGCACTCGCATGCCCTGCGACGTCACTCTGGGTGGTGAACCGTCTCCTTCCTAAGGACTATGGGGAGATAAGGTATGCACACCAGTGACTATGTAAGGGGAATACATGAAATAGCAGAAACTGCTGTGTGAATACTGACTTGAAAAATCCAATAGCTATATGTAAGAGTGAAAATGTGAAAAATGGAATCTGCATTACTGCCATGAACATATGAATCAAGAGAAATTTAGCTACTGAATTGATCAATGCAATAGAGCCCCAACACTACGCCAAAGTATTTCTCTACGTTGGGGTCCCTAGCCTGTGTGTATCCTCTCATGCAGTTAAAAAACTGTAGTAGTTTTTCGTTTGTGAACCCTCCCCACCACACCTATTGCCAATCCATATAATACGCATAAATAGCTTGGGTCTCAGCTTCCCATACACGCAGTGGCGTAACTACCGCGGTCGCAGCGGTCGCGATCGCGACCGGGCCCGGGCGGTTTGGGGCCCGCGGGGACCCGGCAGATCAGCAGCCAGCTCCTCTCAGTGAGAGAGAAGCTGCGCTGATCTATCACAGTGCACGCGCCCACTATATGACCCGCTGCCGCCCCCGACACCGGGCCCTCCTGCCCGATGTCAGCGGCGGCACCGGGGCCCCCCTCCCCCGTCACCGCGCACAGTAATAATGAAGCAAAGAGCGGCCGGCGCCGCTCTGCATCATCATTCTGCCCCTGTGCCTGTGCGGTGACGTCACTCCTGTGCGACTGCTGTGCTGAGTGCACAGAGCGCAGGGAGGGAGGACGCCGACCGCAGCACCGGGAGGACGAGCAGCAGTGGAAGAAGGAGAGCAGGGACTCGGGAGTACAGCATCAGTGGAACAAGGAGACGTCAGGACAGAGCAGCAGTGGAAGGAGGAGAGCGGTGAGTACTTGGTTTTTTTTTTTATATATATATATGAGTACACGGTGGTCAGAGGCCTGGAGTGGGGAGGCTGCATTATACTGTACATGGAGGCCTGGGGTGGGAAGGCTGGATGATACTGTACATGGAGGCCTGGGGTGGGGAGGCTGCATCTGTACATGGAGGCCTGGGGTGGGGAGGCTGCCTGATACTGTACAAGGAGGCCTGGAGTGGGGAGGCTGCATTATACTGTACATGGAGGCCTGGGGTGGGAAGGCTGGATGATACTGTACATGGAGGCCTGGGGTGAGGAGGCTGCATCTGTACATGGAGGCCTGGGGTGGGTAGGCTGCCTGATACTGTACAAGGAGGCCTGGAGTGGGGAGGCTGCATTATACTGTACATGGAGGCCTGGGGTGGGAAGGCTGGATGATACTGTACATGGAGGCCTGGGGTGGGGAGGCTGCATCTGTACATGGAGGCCTGGGGTGGGGAGGCTGCCTGATACTGTACAAGGAGGCCTGGGGTGGGGAGGCTGCCTGATACTGTACATGGAGGCCTGGGGTGGGAAGGCTGGATGATACTGTACATGGAGGCCTGGGGTGGGGAGGCTGCATCTGTACATGGAGGCCTGGGGTGGGGAGGCTGCCTGATACTGTACAAGGAGGCCTGGGGTGGGGAGGCTGCCTGATACTGTACAAGGAGGCCTGGGGTGGGGAGGCTGCATGATACTGTACATGGAGGCCTGGGGTGGGGAGGCTGCATGATACTGTGCATGGAGGCCTGGGGAGGCTGCATTATACTGTACATGGAGGCCTGGGGAGACTCCATTATACTGTACATGGAGGCCTGGGGAGGCTGGCAGCATTATTATACATGGAGGCCTGGGGAGGCTGGCTGCATTATTATACATGGAGGCCTGGGGAGGCTGGCTGCATTATTATACATGGAGGTCTGGGGAGGCTGGCTGCATTATTATACATGGAGGCCTGGGGAGGCTGGCTGCATTATTATACATGGAGGCCTGGGGAGGCTGGCTGCATTATTATACATGGAGGCCTGGGGAGGCTGGCTGCATTATTATACATGGAGGCCTGGGGAGGCTGGCTGCATTATTATACATGGAGGCCTGGGGAGGCTGGCTGCATTATTATACATGGAGGCCTGGGGAGGCTGGCTGCATTATTATACATGGAGGCCTGGGGAGGCTGGCTGCATTATTATACATGGAGGCCTGGGGAGGCTGGCTGCATTATTATACATGGAGGCCTGGGGAGGCTGGCTGCATTATTATACATGGAGGCCTGGGGAGGCTGGCTGCATTATTATACATGGAGGCCTGGGGAGGCTGGCTGCATTATTATACATGGAGGCCTGGGGAGGCTGGCTGCTATATTATACATGGAGGCCTGGGAGGCTGGCTGCTATATTATACATGGAGGCCTGGAGAGGTTGGCTGCATTATTATATATGGAGGCCTGGTGAGGCTGCATAATAAACATGAAGGACACCTTATACATTGAATATAGAGGTGTAATATACATAGAGGTCTATGAGGCTGCATTATACTGGAGGTCTATAGGGCTGCATTAAAATGGAGGTCGGGGGGGGGCTGTATAATACAAAATGAAGGGACACCTTATACATGGAATATAGGGGTGAATTATACATGGAGGAGTATGGGGCTGCATAATACCATCTGAAGTTTTATGGGGTTGTGTTATAATACATATAGGACTATGGGGGCTGCATTATAATATATGGAGGACTATGGAGGCTACCTTATACATGGACTATGGAAGTGCATTATAAAACATGGAGGACTATGTGGTGCAGTATAATATATGGAGAACTATGGGGTGAATTTTAATACATGGAGAACTATGGGAAATGCATTATAATTGAAGGGCTACTTTATACATGGAGGATTATGGGGGTGCATTATAATATATGGAGGGCTATGTATCTGCATTCTAATATATGAAGGGTTATGTGAGACCCTTTATACAATTATTTGGAAGGCTATGTGGGGGCTGTTATAGTATTTTGAGAACTTTATACAGGGGGGACAAAGATACAAGTATGGGATGGAAATGTTTTGTGCTGAGGGAAAAAGGCTCTTTCCCTCAGCAGCCAACTTTCCCATGCTCTGCTATACATCTCTCAGCATCCAGCTTTCCCATGTTCTG